>NC_089754.1:43362270-43412270 GCF_040412425.1 Macrobrachium rosenbergii
CTTAGTATATTGAAGAGCTACGGTAGTTGTGACATTCTGAATACTTCCATCGTGCATCACTGCTCTTGGTGTGCGTGCAACTTAGCCTCCTCAGCAGGATCAAATGGTTGGCATTGTCCCTCTTCCAAACCAGTAACCATCTCACTGAGGTCCCTGGCGTGTGTGCTTACGCAAGGTGCATGGGCTATCCAGTCCCCATTTCTTTCAGTGGCAATACAAATCAAGCCATTTATTAAGTGGGGCCACTGTAGTTTCGCCTCGAAAAATCAACGAATTCGAAGACGGGGCTGTGAAATTGGAAACACACTGGAACCATGACGAGACAAAGAAAGTTCCAGAGCGCTTTTTATGTCATGACAGTGCCGTCTAGCACAAGAGCAGAATATTTACTTAAATGTATACATGTGCGTGTGTGCGAGCGCTCTGGTGTGTGTACTGTGTAAGATGTCGCCCTATACAGTACTTTACTTCTAAACACGCCATCTGCTGACCTCCAGTCTACACTATCTTTCACGTGTGGATAATGTTTCCTTTTTTCAGCACAACAAGGTTTCTTGCACTAATTATCCAAGGTCACAGGAAACAGAAGAGAAAGGTGAAATTAAAGCAAACTCCCTCCTTTTTCACCTTCTTTTCTCGTTCACGAAAAACCAAGAGAAAATGATAGCCAGTTCTCCTCTCCTACTACTACTACTACTACTACTACTACTGCTCCTGCATCTAGATAACACACTACGATAGAAACTGTTTTGTTTAGAAGGTCAGCAGGCGGACTAACGAAGCTGGCCAGCAGTTGCGCATATGAAATCAGAGGGATTTGCATGGCCGATTTGCTCAAATGATTGTAAATGCAGCGTTTTTGAGTTGAATTGCTGGGATTCGGGAGACGTGCGTCAAATTAGAGCAAAATAATAAACAGCGTGACACATGGAAACCGGTCTTCAGATCCAGACAAAGGCACGAGGCACAAAATCACATCTTGCTTGGAGATGTTTCGTAAAATAGGAGAGAGAGAGAGAGAGAGAGAGAGAGAGAGAGAGAGAGAGAGAGAGAGAGAGAGAGAGAGAGAATGTTTATATAAAATATCTGATAGTTCAGACTTTTTTTTCCGTGTCTTTCTGAATTTGTCCTTTTTTAATGTATAGTGTGTGAGCGTATGTGTGTGTGTGCGTGTGTATGTGTGTAAACGTCTCATGGTCGTATTGCTTTTCACAAGATCGATTATTTTATTTATTTATTTATTATTATTATTATTTATTATTATTATTATTATTATTATTATTATTATTATTATTATTATTATTATTATTATTATTATTATTATTATTATTATTTTTTATTATTATTTTGTAAAGCAAGGATATTTAGCAGTCACTCCAGCTCACATGTTTTATTTTTTATTCGGGATAAGAAAAAGAATTTTTTCACCCCTCACAGGAATTGACCTCTTTCTTTCTTTAGAGAGAGAGAGAGAGAGAGAGAGAGAGAGAGAGAGAGAGAGAGAGAGAGAGAGAGAGAATCTCCAGCTGACTTACTCTGGTACCGCAGTCCGCGAAATTACTGGCTTAATCACGAGGAACCTAGCTTGACATCTCTAAGTTACTGAGATTCAGAATAATTGTATATCAAATTTAGGTCAGGTATGCATTTACTGCAAACTAGTTTCATACCGGGTCAGGTATACTCGGTAAATCTCACAAGAACGCTTTGTTCTTGAAACAAATTCAATGGCTCTCCATTGTTCCTCCTTCTTCACATAAATAGAAATAAAGCAACAATGTTTCATTGGAGTTTGAATCTTATACTTCAGTTATTTAAACCTGGGGTATTGTTTTATTCAGTTTTCAGGAGAGAGCGTACGGCGTATATATATAAATAGTTTATATATATATACATATATATATATATATATATATATATATATATATATATATATATATATATATATATATATATATATATATATAAATTCTATCAAGATAATACTCAAGATTTACATAGAAAATAATAGACAGTTCACCTCATCGGGCGATATTCTTGTACCCGTCCCGTCATCACCTCCCATTCCATCCAGAGGTAACTTGACTCGAATTGTGGCTTTGATAAGCGTGGAAATGGTGGCGTCTGACACACCATTGTACAGTCTTCCTCTCCTGTCAGACTGTGTCACCCTGATGATATGATGTTTTTCGGGTCGAGCCTTCGTATATTTATTTTTTCGTCGTCACTCATTTTATAACGTTCTAGAGGTTACGTGAATGTGCGGGTTTCGGGAGGCATAATTGTACACATGCACGCACGCACACATGTACATTACATGCTTAATATATATATATATATATATATATATATATATATATATATATATATATATATATATATATATATGTGTGTGTGTGTGTATATACATGTGTGTATGCATGTATGTTTGTATATATATATATATATATATACATGTATGTATATATATATATATATATATATATATATATATATATATATATATATATATATATATATATATATGTATATATATATATATATATATATATATATATATATATATATATATATATATATATATATATATATATATATATATATATATATATATATATATATATATATATATATATATATATATATATATATATATATATACACATCATGTATATGGAGGAGTTTAGTTTGAATATTTAAACAGATATTTTAGATATTTAGCTCAGTTTCTCCTATACGATATTATTTATCTATTTATTAATTTATTTTTCTTCTTGCACAACCCTCTTTGTTTGACGAGTCACTAGTTAACTTTGTTTGCAGTTTTACTTTTGTTCTTTGATGATGATTTCGTATGAAATATTTTTGTATTTTTATGTATTTTATGTATTTTTTTATTTTATTTACTTACATGTTTAAAAGGAGAGAAGTCATGCTGAGCTATTCATATATGAAACCTTAAATTAGCTCATTATAAGCTGAAAACTAGTAAGAAACACTTGATTTTTTGTTTAGAAAACATTTTACAATTTATGTCTGTTTCATTTAACTTTTATCATCGTCATGCTTACTTGTAGGATGACGCACAAAAACGTTGAGTTCTATAAGCTTTAAAAAGTTTTGGAACATCAGTAATGAGCCTATTCTGCGCATCCTGGATTAGAATGTTTCCGCTCGTGACAACTGTGACGATCGAACGGGGCGAATTCTGTGTTGCCGGCAATCACACACATATTTCCCACACAAAAGAGCGTTCTCCGGAGCATTGCCGGCAATCACTCACATTTCATCACGCCCCTTAATCCCTTTAGGACCATCTCGACCTGCCCCACCCTTTTTTTTTCCTCAGCCCCTTTTTTTGTAATCTTTTTGATGACTCCTCTTGACTTTTCCTCCCGACTATTATCCTTAAGAAACGTGAATGAGGTGCTGAAGGGGCCCCACGCTGGGCCTCTTTTATTTGTAGCGGTTGGGATACGTCACGGCATGTCCCGAGAATGCATATAACGCTGTAACGCGCACCAGTGTTAGACTAACGATGTTTTCTGTACGCACTGGAGAAAATATATATATATATATATATATATATATATATATATATATATATATATATATATATATATATATATATATATATATATATATATATGTGTGTGTGTGTGTGTGTGTGTGTGTGTGTGTGTATGTATATGTATATGTATATATATATATGCATTTATATATGTGCATTTATGTATGTATGTATGTATGTATGTATGTATTAATTACCTACACAGGGAATCAGTAAGCGCAGGGGATTCATTCACAGTACAGAAGATAAACTGGTAATGTTTTTTTATCACTGATGCCACCCCCATTAGGGAAAACTGATTATCATTGAGGAAAACTTTTTGTTACACCGTAAGCTTTTTTCTCCTTTGTGGCGCTAGAAAGAGTTAGCCTTCCGGTTCTCAGCGTATGTTTTGGGATGAAGTTTCTGGTCCCATGCCCTTTTGAACCAGGGTTGCAACCACCACAGCCGTCTAGATACTGGACACCTAATTCACTGCTTAGGGTCAACAGAGACACAATGAGTGTTCATTGTTGCGAGACAATCCTCATTTTTAAACACGGGAATGTATGGGAATACTCGATTAATGGTAAATGAACCGAGAACTCCCCCACCCCCCACCACCCCCAAAATGAATAAAAATATAATGGAAGGAGTCGAAAATTAATTTTTTTTTGGGGGCGGCCTTCATGTTGAATACAAAGTAGTATGATGGAAAGAGAAAAAGAAAGGATTTCATTGCTGTGAACGATGCCAGCGAAATTATCTGGTATTTTACACCAAAATGGAAAATTGGGAGATGGGATTAAAAGGACTGGAAATCAGCATTTTAGCAAAGAAGCATTCTACCATGACAATGATTGAAATGACGATAATCAATAAAGCATGGATTCGTAAGGCCAAAAACTCTTTCCGAAAAGACTTTGTGAGATAGAAGTAACCGCTAAAAATGAAGCGGCAAGCTGTTCTCTTCGTTAAAGGTAATTTTGTTAAGGTTATTGACCAAGGACGTTTTCACCAATCAGAGACCATCACAAGGCGACACAAATCAGGCTCGAACTTACTACCGACAAATGAATGCCGTTTCCTTTGTAGACGAAATGTTATGACAAATTAAGAGTTAGAAAGGAAGAGAAAGATTCCCTGAAGGTTTCCCTCAAGTGAGTAACGTATTAAAATGAGGAACTGCAGAAAGGAGAGTTGAAAAAAAAGGACTGCCAAGAAAGGAGAAGGAAGCGAAAAGCTAAAACAGAAGAATAACCTTAGAAGAACTGAAGCTGCAATTGAAACGCTGATTCAATAACAGAATGTAATTAGAAAGACCAGATATGTATCTGTAAGAAATATTTTTGGAGTGTAGTTGTTAGCTTAATACAATGCAGATTTATAATATAATATGGTGCATTGTCCTAGGTAGAAGAGAGAGAGAGAGAGAGAGAGAGAAAGTTGGTGGGGGAGAGAATACCCAAAATATCCGAATCGTAATGACCAGTAATACCAAAGAAAAAACGAGAGAAAGAAAACCCATTAGATAAAAATTCTGGCCCCCAAAAAAATAGAGAGAGAGAGAGTTAGAAGATTAGAATCATGATTACCAAAAAGAGAGAGAGAGAGAGAGAGAGAGAGAGAGAGAGAGCGGATGGTGATGATGGTTGTGTAGTCACAAGAGGAGAGCGATAACCCATTTTAGCGCCAGACTGATCCACACACAAATGACTCAAAGGCTCCGCTCAGCTCCACAATCAAGTCTTTGACGCTCCATCAGGCTCTGGAGGGCTCTCTCTCGAGCTCCCTCGCTAGGGGAAGGGGGAACGTTGTGGGGGGGGGGGCAGGCCTTCCCTGGAAAGGCAACGGCCTCTCTGTCACTTCTAACGACAAGATGCATTAGTAGACGATGTTCGGTTTAGGGAACTGGGTCTTGGAAACGTTCGTTTTTGTGGAAAGATTCTGGGAAATGTTCGGTTTTAAGAAGGAGTCCTGGAAACGTTCAGTTCAGGGAACGAGTCTTGAAATTTAAGGTTCGGGAAAGTTACAGAAACGTTCGGTTATGGAAGAGGATTAGGAAACGTTCAGCTAACTTAAAAAAGTCTTAAAAACGTTTGGTTTAAGGAAATAAGTCTTGAGAACGTTTGGTTTAAGGAGAAGGGTCTTGCAACACTGAGGGAAAATGTTCAACTGAGGGAAAGGGTTTCGGAAAAAGTTCAGTTTAATCAAAAGGGTCCTGGACGTGTTCGGTTTTAGGAAAAGTATTAGGGAAAGTTCGGTTTATGGAAAACGGCCTTGATGTGTCACATTGATAGGTCTTAACAAGCAAAATATGCGCCGAAGTTTCTTCGGCGCAATCGAGTTTTCTGGACATCGTATAATCAAGACCACCGAAAATAGATCTCTCTTTCCTTGGTCTCGGTATAATGCTGTATGAGTCGCAGCCCATGAAACTTTATCCACCGGCCGGTGGTGGTCTATCGTATATCGTTGCCAGAGGCACGATTATGGCTAACTTTAACCTTAAATAAAATAAAAACTACTAAGGCCAGACGGCTGCAATTTGTTTTGATGATTGGAGGGTGGATGATCAACATACCAATTTGTAGCCCTCTAGCCTCAGTAGTTTTTAAGATCTGAGGGCAGACAGAAAAAAGTGGGGACAGAAAAAAGAGCTGACGGACAGACAAAGCCGGCACAACAGTTTTCTTTTCAGAAAGCTAAAAACGTTTGTTATAGGGAAAAGGATCTAGGAAATGTATGATTTCTAGGAAAATGTGCTGGAAACTTTTGTTCAGGGGAAGGGTTTAGAAAAGCCGGTTTTTGAGGAAGTATTTGGAAACATCGTGTTTAAGCAAAGGGTTTAGAAAAAGTTCAGTTCAGGGAATAAGGCCTTTGCAAACGTTTTTGGTTACAGGGAAGTGCTTTTGGAAATGTTTGGTATATAAAAAAAATTATTTTTGAAACGCTGGATTTAATGAAAAGGCCCAAAAAGACGTTTAGCTTTTAGAATAGGCACTTGGAAAAAGTTCGGTGTATAGAAAAACGTTTAAACAATGTTTGTTCAGTGGAAATGTGTTTCGGGAACATTCGACTTATCTAATATTATCTTTGGAACGCTGTGTTTGGAATCGTTTTTACAGGGGGACAAGTCCTTGGAAACGTTTGGTACAGAGAGAAAACTTTTGGTATAGCAACATGAACATAGAGTCTGAGCAATGTTCAACCATATACGTATGTAATTGTTATAACCACAATGCCCTCTTAATTTCACGATTTCTTTACACATTTGGATACGGTTGTGTATCAAAGAAGTGTGAAGAATTGTATAAGTTAAGAGGGCATTGTGGTTATTACAATTTCATCCACAGAAGCGTTTCGTTCGGAAAGAAGAATATTCTCAAATTTCGGTCTAGAAATAAGGGTACTTGAATCTGTTATTTAGTCCAGCCATTGTGAAGTATAAGAATATTACCGTCCTTTTTGAGAGTTTAGATACATCATTACATGTCTCAGTATATTTATGTATATTTAAATTTCGGTCTAGAAACAAGGGTACTTGAATCTGTTATGTAGTCCAGTCATTGTGAAGTAAAGAATACGAGTATTACCGTTCTTTTTTGAGAGTTTGGGTACATCATTACATGCCTCAGTGTATTCATGTACACATGTATATTTATCCTTTTTTTACACAGATTTGCCTTTTAAATTTGCTGAAGGAGAAAACGTAATGTTAGTTCATCATATACGCTAATTCTTAAATCATTCGATGTTACTTTACATTATTCCAAAGTTTACCTCACCATGGGCTATTTTCACGTTGCATTCAGCCATCTTTTCCTCGTCCTCTTCTTCCCACGAAGAGAACACTGACAAAGAAACTTCTTCCTCCGTCTGTTTTTAGAAATTAGTAAAATATTTATCAGACGCCAGAAGGGAAACGTCCACCAGAAATTAGTGATGCTGCTCTCATACAAGATTAATTTGTACGGTAATGGGATATTACCTCAGTGTTAAAGGAGAAATGCCCGCTGCTAGAACGTTCCTTGGAAACTGTGACGTTATATTTGAATTGAATAAATAAATGAACTTCCCTATGTGTGTGGGTGTGTATATATATATATATATATATATATATATATATATATATATATATATATATATATATATATATATATATATATATATATATATATATATATATATATATATATATATATATATATATGTACATATAATATATATATATATATATAGTATATATGTATATACATATATATATATATATATATAATATATATATATATATATATATACATATATATATATATATATATATATATATATATATATATATATATATATATATATATATATATATATATATATATGCTGCTGCAGAGAAAGGGCTCAATGGATTCCTCTGCAGTGGTATATGTGTCTTTTTCGAACTTTCGACTTCAAATCATTATCCTTGTCTTATTGCGATTCCATTTCCAAGCTCTGGACTGTAAGGGCCCGAAGCTATTCAACATCAAACTCCGGAGCAGTATGTTATTATTTATAAGAGAACATGAACAACAACAAGTCCTGGAATTATCGAAATATAATAACAGAACTAAAAATAGAAGTAAATGATAGACGAGATACTGACATAGAATCGTGATCAGTTGATTCCCAGCTCATGGAGCTGACGTCTATTGGTACAAATTAACCTAGGAACCGAATTAGCCCGGAGCCGCGGAATCACGTCATGAGGAAAGGTTCGGTCATACGAGGCCATAGATCATGCGGCTATGGTAATCGGTGCCGTGGCAAGAGAGAGAGAGAGAGAGAGAGAGAGAGAGAGATTGAAAAGGCAGCCTCGATTACCATGATCATGGCTGTTCAGACCCGCCGTCTGTTCTATTAAATCAAACTTAATGGAGGTGATTTATGCGTCCGAGAATCGAACGCACGCGCACGCGCGCACGCACGCGTATCTTATGAACACATGCGTTGGGGATGTCAGGTAGTCGTTTACATGGACACATAAGCTAAGTTATAAATGTTATTCAAAGTTGTTGTTATTCAGTTCATGAGATTGAGAATTAATCTTTTGTCTACGGTCATGTTTACCGCCACGGAGACACAGAGAGAGAGAGAGAGAGAGAGAGAGAGAGAGAGAGAGAGAGAGAGAGAGAGAGAGAGAGAGAGAGAGACTTAGAAATATTATTGAAAGTGGTTTTGATTCGATTCATAAGATTGAAAATTAATCTTTTGTCTAGAGTCATATTTACCCCGGGGAGAGAGAGAGAGAGAGAGAGAGAGAGAGAGAGAGAGAGAGAGAGGGAGAGAGAGAGAGAGAGAGAGAGAGAGACTTATAAATATTATTGAAAGTTGTTTTGATTCGATTCATGAGGTTGAGAATTAATCTTTTGTCTCGAGTTATATTTACCACCACTGGGAGAGAGAGAGAGAGAGAGAGAGAGAGAGAGAGAGAGAGAGAGAGAGAGAGAGAGAGAGAGAGAGAGAGAGAGTTATAGATGTTATTGAAAGCTGTTGTGATTCAGTTTATGAGATTGAGAATTAATCTTTTGTCTAGAGCCATATTTACCCACGGAGAGTTATAGATATTATTGAAAGTTGTGATTCAGTTCATGAGATTGAGAATTAATCTTCTGTCCAAAGTCATATTTACCCCACGGAGAGAGAGAGAGAGAGAGAGAGAGAGAGAGAGAGAGAGAGAGATATCTGAACTTCAAAAGACTTTCTGTAGCCACAATTGATATCCATCATTCTTTTTTTCCTCTCTCTTTCTTCTCTTTCGTCTAAACCGAGAATGAACGAGATCTTCTGCGGAACCTGATACGGGGAAACACAAAGGGAGAGACCGGCTATTCCTCGAGTAATAACAATAATCTGCGGATGATTATTGCAAAAGATCTCCTTTTATTTCATCGACGACCGACTGCTGCCGTTTCCCGAGTTGCGTGCCCGGTGGGAATAAGGCGGGGAGAGACAAGAGATTCCCGGAGTAATGATCCTCGGCGCTCATAAACAACTCGCCGAATGATAAAGGCTCGGCGTTTAACGTTGAAATATGAAAACAATTAGAGACCCACCATGCCCCTAGGTGCCCTCCGTAAGCTAAGACAAGGCGAAGGGTTGCCGAAGGCTTTGTTTGTCCCATTTTCATGTATGAATTTCAGGCAGGGTTACGGAATGCATTGTGTATTCATGTTTCATTACTCGGCTTTCAGATGTATATTGGCTAAATTTTTATACGAGGAAAGGGTTACGTTTATTGCCTAAATTTTATACGAGGAAAGGGTTACGTTATTGCCTAAATTTTATACGAGGAAAGGGTTGCGTTTATTGCCTAAATTTAATGCAAGGAAAGGGTTGCAGGATGCTTCTTTTGTTTGGGTTTTATTATCTAAATTTTAGGCAAGGCGAGGGTTACAGGATACTTTTTATTGGATTTTTCTTATCGAAATTTTGGGCAGTACAAAGGGTTACGGATTGCATGTGTTCTTTATTCGGCCTTCATTACCTAATGGTTAGATAAAGTAATTGGTTTCAGGATTATTTTTATTTAATCTGTATAATATAACTTTTGGTCCAAGGCAAAGGGTTTCAAGATTTTTAACATTTTTTGTAGATAACTTTTAACAAAGGGTTAAGTAATGCCTTTGTGTTTGGTTTTTGTTATCTAGATTTAAGACAAGGCATGGGATTACGCGGTACTTTGTTTATTTGCTTATTATCTCAATTTTAGACGAGGCAAAGGGTTACAGTATGCTTTTCAACTTGATTTTTATCATATAAATTTTAGAGAAAGCCAAAGGCTTACAAAATGCTTTTTAATTCTATGTTTTTGTTATCTAAATATCTGTCTCATTATGTAGAAAGCGTGGGGTTGTTTTTATTACTATTACGTGGATAAAAGTTTTAAAAACTTAATATATCACAAGATGCCTTCGGTAACCGAATGCTAGATAAATGGTCAGAGAATGGATTTTTTACTTCACCATTTTATTCCTTTTTGTCTTTTATCTGTTTACTGTTTCCCAAGATAAAAGGCAAGTTTTAGTCTCGTGGAGATTGAAGGCGAAGGGGGGTGGGGGTGTTAAAATCAGAGGAGGGGGAAGGAAGGGGGCTTGGGGTGGGGATGACGGGTGTTGGCTAGTTAGGGTGCATCTCGTAGTGAAGAAAAAGGTTATTAATAGCGCGGGTGTTATAAGTCACCGTAATTGCACTAATAATCCCAAGGTGGGGGCTAATCACCACGAGAAGGAAAGGAGGGGTTGGGGGGTGAGGGAGCAGGGGGGGGAAGGAGGAGAGAGGTGAATGTGTTTGAGAGAGAATTTTTCCCATTTCGAACATATATGGAAACAAGACAATGCTGATGAAGGTCACACGCTTGACTGACAGTTCAATATTGAAATGGAATATTTGAAATGGTGTTCACACTTTACCATTCTTCCGATATTTTTCAGCAATTTCTATTTCAAGTGGTATGGTGCCTGTAGAATACGAGAGAGAGAGAGAGAGAGAGAGAGAGAGAGAGAGAGAGAGAGAGAGAGAGAGAGAGAGAGAGAGAATATGAAAATTAATGGAAAGATGGTATTTTTCTTCTTGTGTGGACTAATTTCAATAACACATTTACAAAACTGCTGTTTTTTTTTTATCAGCATTGTTAATTCATGCTGGGTGTATTTTATTGACTACATGGCTGACCACAGCTAGTTTTATTCTCTCTCTGCTCCAGATTTCCCTGGTTTCCAACCATTGTCTTAACGATAAAGTCCTTCAAAAGTTTCGGCCTCGTGGTCAATCAAAAAGATCTCAAAATAGACTAAAGAGAACATCCCTTTTTAGGCATCTGCAAAAGAAGGGTTTAACTCTGAAGAAATCCACTGAGCACCCTTCATGAGGACGTCTCCTCTTGAAAGATGGACTAAATTCAAGACGGACAGAAACAGCACAGACAGCCTATTTGAAAAACATCAGTCAGCGACGAAATCAGTGCTGGTTTATTGCACACTTATTTAACAGGTATATTGAGGATTGGTGAGTAACCACTTTCGACTTAAATCACAGATTCAAAGCTAATAATGGAGACACCATGCCCCAATCAAAAATTCCAGCTAGTGGTATACGTCGGCAAGGTAATTTGGAATTTTGAGCGTGTCATCTTGTTGACTGCTTGAAGAAGTTCAAGCCATTAGTATTGTCAGAATTGCAACAGTTAAAAAGGAATATTATTAAAAGCAAAATAAAGCTGCAGAGGAGCTTCATTTGCACAGTTGACAGTGTGTGTGAAGCAACTGACATTGTTGAATTTTTGTCTCACGCCCGTACTCATCTAAACTGACCGTGAATAACTACTGCACGTTTCCTAAACTCAGATCCCACCTGCTAATCGCCATTTTGGGAGCAATAACAATCATCCTCTCTATGGATGAATATTTGTAGTCCTAGGGTACAAATGTATTTCACTACGGCATAGCTGTGATTGACCAACGACGGAAGTCCATTAAAGTTAAGACAGACTTGTGGAAAATAATGCGAGAACTTTTTCTCCTTTGGCTATTTCTGGGTGAGACTTTCCAGAATTCTTTTCAATGACGATCCTACAGTATACCCATTGTTCCCTTAGGAGCTAAGTCTCGCTGATTTTCCTTCACCTTCTTACTTTTGACTTTTAATTTTTTGTAAAAGGACACTATTGAGATGGCTTCGTCTGTCCGCCCTCAGAAGCTCTCTGTTTAAATAACGTTTGTGAAAGATCCTTTGTCTTGTCATTGCTGAAATACTGTTTTTTTTTTCTAGAAATGACATTTTCTAGAAACGAGACCACTACTCGGAAGATATCTGGACACTGCAGGCAAAAAAAAAAAAAAAAAAAAAAAAAACGATTTCAGCAATGGCAAGACAAAGGATCTGGGGTATGTAGAATTAAAACTAATGTATTTGAAGTTGCGGGAAATCTTATAAACAGTAACCAACATTCTGGCTGCATCAGATGATAAATTGTTTTAGTGGTATAAAAAAACCTTTGAGTCTAAGGTTACACCAAATAACTGAAAATATTCAGAATCATTAAGAACAGTGTTGCCAATACAAAGCGACGCAATACAAGCTTGACTTTTCTGGAGGTTTGCCTCGTGTCCCAATACCACACCATTTATTGACAACCCTTAAAAGAAGATGAAGAAGAATAACTGGCTAATAAAATGTTCCGTAATGTTCCGTGACCTTCTGCGGAGATACGGACTCAGGAATATCAATTCTTTAAAGCTTGCAGCTCACCTCCAAAAACTTATATGATCGGCAGTGGGTCACAATGAAGCAGAAAAAACTAAAAGTGAGAGTAAGTGACACTTTGGGATTTGTGTGTTCTTGAGTAGATCAAACTTACTTTTACTCATGAGGAACCTGTCCCTACAGCTTGAATGCATTACATAAAATGGCATAAATTTGATTTTGTAAATCTCACAAAACTCGAAGAAATTGTTTGGTTGTTATGTACAGGCAATTTTGACCTTCCATATAATCACACGCATAAAAATAAATACACATTTTGAAGTGTATGAACGTACGCGTCGTATCGAATATGTCTCAAATGACCTAGAACTCTATTTTACATACGTACGTTTTTCAAAGACCGCTCCCGCACGGACTGTCTCCGCGAAATCGGAATATCCACCCTCGAGAGATTTTGATGACCAGGGCTTAGGAGGGTCTCTGCGTGTCCTCATTACGGTCCAAAGCCTTCTTCCATCATCATGACAGAGAGCATTTCTGTTGGGCGTCATCAATGCTGAGACTTGCAGGCTTCCTCTCGTGTCGCGTGACAAGTCTGTTGGGGGTAATATATAAGACGGTTGCTCTCGTGTCGCTTCCATGTCTTGGACCAGATTCTGGAATTTACCTTCCTCCTCCTCCTCCTCCTCCTCCTCCTCCTCCTCCTCCTCCTCCTCCTCCATCTTGCTTTCTCTAGCCAGTCGATCTCCTCAGTTCGTACCACTCAAAGAATTTCTTCCATACTTTCTTTAATGATTGAAAACTGATATTGTGCTAATTTTTTCTTCCTTGGGAATCCCAAGGAATATTGCTGTTTCCAGCTTTCTTGATATGCGCTAGAATTTAGACTGTTGCCGAAATGTTCCATTATTGTAATTTCACAGTCAGCGTCGTTATATTGTTAGTTTCTAACAATTTTTATTCTTATCCCTGCTGAAACCTTGAATAACTCGCATAATTTAGAAATACTGTGATGAGGGAACAAAATTTAGGAAGTTACATTTTCTGCAGCCTTTTTTCCCCTCAGCAGCAAAAACCCAGGTAAAAAAAATCTGATCCATGGTCCAGCAAAAACCAGTGAACGGGTTGCTCTCCAGTTTTTTGTCGCTAAGTCTCGGATCGAGATACATACAGCGCCCTTCGGTTAGAAGGTTTCTGTCCGTTCAGTAACTCACTTATCGTGAATTTTCAAGTAATCAAAATCGTAATTTCGTCGAAAATTGGCGAAACCTAGGCTGATTTTTCAAGGGACTAACTATCCGTTATGAAAGTATTATTAGAAGTTCTAAAATGTCACCTTGTTACAATTTTTATCTTTAATGTTATTAAGGGTCCTCTTGTCTGCCATAAAAAAAAATCGATCATTTTATTATAATAAGGTTGGTGTTGACTAAGATACATGGTCATGTATGTTAATAGCATTTTTTTTAACTACATAATACTGTGTATATATGTGCACAGGGAAAGATTTGTATATATAAAATGTCTAGCATCTGTATACATGTGCATATGTAAAAGTGTCATATACCTAACTTTTTGAAATGCGTATGTATAAAACATTATTCAGTTAAAGAAATGATTTGTTCTCAGTAAGAGCCCTTTTCCCCCCTTCCCTTCAACCCCTCTCTCTCTCTCTCTCTCTCTCTCTCTCTCTCTCTCTCTCTCTCTCTCTCTCTCTCTCTCTTTTAACCCTTTCTCTCCCCTTCCTACCTCCCCTCTCCTCTCTCTCTCTCTCTCTCCCTCTCTCTCTCTCCTAACCCTTTCTCTCCCCCTTCCCACCACCACTCTCTCTCTCTCTCTCTCTCTCTCTCTCTCTCTCTGTCCTTGTCCCACGTTTCCTATGACATATTTTGACAGCGGGGACGAAGGTTCTCTCAGGACAGCGCTGTGACATTTCCTTTGAGAGCATGTTGCTAAAAGCAACAATAACATTTGTGCTTTTCAGGTGCCGTTGTTATAGTATGTCACAGGAAATTTATTTCGGCTGGATCAAAAAGAGTTGGTGTTTTTTTTTTTTTTTTTTTTAGTTTTTTCTAAAAAAAAAAAGGAGAAAGTTTCTGTTCCCTGAATTTTTTTTTCAAGTTTAAAAGTGGTGGCTATGTTCAAAATTCAATGATGCGAAAATAATATTTTGCTTAATGTGCTGTGAGTTATGACGGGATATATATATGTATATATATATTATATATATATATATACATATATATATATTTACATATACATATACATATAAGGTGTGTATATACAGTATATATATGTACATATATATACATATATATATATATATATATATATATATATATATATATATATATATATATGTATGTGTGTGTGTGTGTGTGTGTGTGTGTGTGTGTGTGTGTGTGTGTGTGCGTCTGTGTGTGTGTGTGTATGTGCCACCGCTCCTCTAGGACTTAGTTATGCTTTTATATCACTTCTATCAACGATGAGTACGGACTGCAGCCAATAGCGGGATACAATGGTTTCCAAATAATCCGCGACCGTCAGAAGGAAATGAAATCCATTTTGATCCTCATTAAATGTATCGGTTATTAAACTAGTGCTCGATCGAAGGCTGTAATCCTTGATGATCAGTAATTACATTCTTTTTCCTCTTTGATGAACTTTCGGAGGAATCGACGCTGATTGGTGGAAATCATTCCCTAAGTTTTTTGAGGAAATTGATAGCCACACCCATTTCTAGCGTTATTTGTGTCAATTTTCTCTTTTATGCCGAGCCTTATCAGTGCGCGTTATTTCCACGTTATCAGGAAATTACCAAGAGAAAATTACGCCGACTGGAGATTATTAAATATAGATCCTGATATGTTCAAAGCTGGCCTACGGTTTCGCTAATGCCCTTCCGATTGATTAGGGTGGTGTCACTTACTTGTCATTTTTTATTTCCACGCTGTTGTTCCAGTCTTTTGATAACATTTTGCCTTTATTCTTATCAGTGATGTTTTCAATTACGTTCTTCATATGACGTTTGTTTTATTTTACACCTCTGAATATTGCTTTGCTTATCTTTTATCCACTTTTCCATTGGCTCCTCAGTGTGTTAATTAAAAATGGCTCCTCGGTGTGTTAACTAAAATTGACTCCTCAGTGTGTTAATTAAAAATGGCTCCTCAGTGTGTTAATTAAAAATGGCTCCTCAGTGTGTTAATTAAAAATGGCTCCTCAGTGTGTTCATTACATGGCTCCGCAGTGTGTTAATTAAAAATGGCTCCTCAGTGTGTTAATTAAAAATGGCTCCTCGCTGTGTTAATTATCTTCAGTAAAATGAGGAAGAAATAGGTGAACAGGAACAATTTTGTTCATACTTACATGGTTTCTTGTGTCCCATTGCCACTTACACCAGACTACCACAGTATGTTGCAGGTACTTCTTCTGGGCTTGGGATCGTCATGGCAGAGTTATTTTATACAAAGTGATTTTATAAATTTTTTTTTCTTTGTCATTTGCCTTTGATGTTGATTTTTCATATTCATTCCAGGATGATTTTGTGTGTTAATAACAAAGAGAATATTCCAGCATTGACCACCATTTTTACTCACAATTTCACCTTTTAAACCGTATTTTATACAGATGTATTTTTACAAATGGTATTACTACATGAATCTGTCTATGAATGAAAATAAAATATTCTATTTACGACTGTTTTTGATGTTGTCAGATAACCTGATTTTTTTTTTAAACAAGAGAGAGAGAGAGAGAGAGAGAGAGAGAGAGAGAGAGAGAGAGAGAGAGAGAGAGACTTAGGAGTGTGAATAGATCTTTATTCAATCAAAGTTTTAAACCCATAAGATTTAATTTTCTCTGGTTCTCCGGAAGGATATTTCCTGTTAATCAGTATTGAAAGCATTAGTAGTTTCGGTGGATTCACATAAACGCTTTAGCGTATTTCCACTGGAGCTCTTTAACATTATACACACTCTAATGAAATGCTCTCTCTCTCTCTCTCTCTCTCTCTCTCTCTCTCTCTCTCTCTCTCTCTCTCTCTCTCTCTCTCTCTCTCTCTCAATCAATTTAGAAAGCATTTGTAATTTCGGTGTAATTCACAGAACGTTCTAGGTTAGTGTATTTCCAATGGAGCTCTTTAACATTATACACAGTCTAATGAAATGCTCTCTCTCTCTCTCTCTCTCTCTCTCTCTCTCTCTCTCTCTCTCTCTCTCTCTCTCTCTCTCTCTCTCTCCTGGGAGTTCGGCTCGAATACCGCCCTATCCATAACCCCAGTACTGGAAAATGGAATCCAGATGTTGACAATGATTCCCCCCACAGATTTGGCATCGATTCGGAGGCCAAATTACATGTCTAGGTGGTCCACGGGTTGGGGCAGGGGAGGACCTCCAGGGGTGGCTGTCTGGGTGCCCTGGAGGGGGCGGGGGTGGTCCCAGGTCCCCCTCCCGCCCCCTGATGTCCCATCATTTGCTATCTGCTCCCCTCTTACCCTCCCTCCTCCTCCTCCTCCTCCTCCTCCTCCTCCTCCTCCTTCCCCTCGGTTATTTGGTACCTAACCATCATGTAACAGGTTTCCCCTTCAGCGCGGATAAAATCTATTGGCGAAGACAACACACGCATAAACATTCATTACGCGGTATGTTCGCGTATGCATACGGTTACCGTGTATTTTACTATACATGTAAACGATATGCATGTTTGCATATGCATACACATCATGTATACATATGAGTAAAAATCCTGTTTTATTTTTTTGGTAGGTAAACATACTCGTATTGTGCAAGTTTGTGTATGCATGCACATATAGTGCTATGCATGTTTTTATGTATAATTATCGGTACTATTCATGCCGGCTATGCATATTTACCGTATAAATGTTTAAATTTATTTATCGTTTTAGCCTTCTGCTGCATGACTATATTTCTTTTCATTTTGCTTGCAAAAATAATTAATGTTAATGCGAGCGTGTCAAAGGAGAGAGAGAGAGAGAGAGAGAGAGAGAGAGAGAGAGAGAGAGAGAGAGCAGACTCGAGTTAAGGAAACAATTACCGACGCGAACTTTTCCCCCTCGGGTCCCCAGGGGCATGTTCGACAGGGCGACGAAGGGAAGCTTGATGCCAGATTATCCAGCGAGTCAACCATTTCTCCGTCAAGATCACTTTTAATGACGCAATCATCACTTAGAGGATACAAAAGGCCTCTAAAAATATCCTGAAGGAATCCTTCCATTTCCGGACTTTCATTTGAAGCTTCGGAGAGGTCTTCGTTTCCCCCAACGAAAACACAGGACCCAAACAATTCGTCTGTGTCCGTCGGTCCGGATTCGGCCGAAGACATGAAAGGGCACGCTACCGGAAAATGAGGTGGTGAATGGAGAGGGCCGCTGTGGGATGATCGGATATCGCGGAAAGTCCTTTAATGTTTCAATGATTTATTGATGCTGGTTCTCTCTTCTTTTTTTCCGTTCTTTCTTTACTCTTTTCTCCATGCCTTTCCCGTTTTAATTTTGTAGAGATTTTTAATGGTCATTTTCAAAAGTACACTTGAATTGAATTTTTATATTTACCCCATTGTACCTTATAATATTTTGAACCAACTTTTTTTTTATAGCGACAGAAACCAAAGTAATGAAAGAGTAAAATAATAAACCGCAAAATCCATCTTTCTTAAACAGAAGGGTTTTTGTGGTTTGTTCTCAGTTAGATCAAACCCTTTCCCTAATCCGGGGGTGCCTTCACAGAAATAAAAAAAAAAAATCAGTAAAATAATTTTGTCCACATTTTGCCCTTGGTTGATTTCAAAGTAATTTCATTTGATCTGAATTTTTTCATTTCATGAGGTTTCAGAAATTCTTTTCAGGGGTGTTAAACCGCTGCCCAGTCCTTTTTATGTGGTCTTATGGGCGGAGTGAAGTTTGATAGTCTTTCCAGTGAAATTATCGTTTCTTTAATTGAAAAACTCTGGTTTGATGAAATATCATCCTGCAAATTCCAAGGTTTTCTATGTGCCGTTTTTCGTTAACTTTCAAGAATTTCTAAAATTTTTCGTCAGATTTTAACATTTCGATTTACTTTGGTTTTGATTATAATATATAACATTCGTTTAGTGCAGTTTCTCTCTGAAATTTCTGTCATACTTTTTGAGTCTTAATGGATCCTTTTTTTTTTTTTTTTTGAAGTGTTATTTTTTATGTAGCATTCATTTTAACCAATCAGAGGAAGGTGTTTCTTATTATTATTATTATTATTATTATTATTATTATTATTATTATTATTATTATTATTATTATTATTATTGGGCTTTGGTTCTATTGGAACTCCTTGCTATCTTTCTTGAATCCTTTTGAAGTTCACGTGAGAAAACGCCTCTCTCTCTCTCTCTCTCTCTCTCTCTCTCTCTCTGTAATTAGATTTTGTGATGCTTGTGTGTGTATATATTTCTCCAGCAAGCCGTTTCTCCTATGAGGTATTGGTTTTAGAGAAAAGCAACAGAGCAATCGCTGTCATATTCCCTGCTGCAGGCCGGAGAACCTTCTGTGTAAACAGAAAACAGAATTCTACCGCCTCAGCTGCTTTGTACGCCTTCCTTCAAGTCTCACCAGTAGCACGTCAACCCCCTCGTATATACAGCATTTTACTTGGGTTATGCGTGTACTTCTGTCTTTTTAGGTCTTTTGAGCTGACACACCATTTTAGCTCAACATGACCAAGCCACCTGAATGCAAGGTCCTTGCTCTATCTTATCTCTCATGGTAGTTTTGTAAATTACTTCTAATTCCTTTTTTCCTTACTTCAGTTGCACATGTAATTCCTTTTTTTTTTACTTCATTTGCGCGTGTAATTCCTTTTTTTTCTTTCTTCAGCTGCACATGTAATTCCTTTTTTTTTTTACTTCAGTTGCACATGTAATGCCATTTTTTCTTTCTTCAGCTGCACATGTAATTCCTTTTTTTTTTTACTCCAGTTACACGTGTAATTCCTTTTTTCGTTACTTCAGTTGCACACGTAATTCCTTTTTCGTTACTTCAGTTGCACATGTAATTCCCTTTTTCCTTACTTCAGTTGCACACGTAATTCCTTTTTTCCTTAATTCAGTTGCACATGTAATTCCTCTTTTCCTTGCTTCAGTTGCACATGTAATTCCTATTTTCCTTGCTTCAGTTGCACACGTAATTCATTTTTCCTTCAGTTGCACATGTAATTCCTTTGTTCCTTACTTCAGTTGCACATGTAATTCCTTTTTTTTTCCTTCAGTTGCACTTGTAATTCCTTTTTCCTTCAGTTGCCCATGTAATTATACCGACTGAAAATTCTTAACTAAATCATCCACCTTACTGTTATACAGTTATTGTTAGAATAAACTGAGTATTTATATGTACGGTGGCCCTTTTATACTTGTGCCTTATTTCATTTTTGCGTTCGCTTCCTAATTTTATAATTACTTTACATACGGCCAGTTTTCTACTTAATTTTCTATTTAGCTAGATGAAATTTCCTAATCTTGTCTTCAGTGGGAAAATTATTATTATTATTATTATTATTATTATTATTATTATTATTATTATTATTATTATTATTATTATTATTAGTTTATTTTGGTTCATATTATTATTATTGTCATTTTGGTTTATTATTATTATTATTATTATTATTATTATTATTATTATTATTATTATTATTATTATTATTATTATTAAAGCTCTTTTTAGAGAAAAAATTTGGCTTTCATTGCAGCAACATTTGATAGTGAAATTTATATTTGTCTCTCGTATGATAAAAGCATTAATACCTAATTATGCATCAAAATCATATATAAACAGTAACAAGGCATTTTCCGTTTTCTCATTTTTATATAATTGAAGAGAAAAACCAACTTCATTGATATCAAGAAACGAAAGAAAATCGTCATTTTCATCATTAACTCTGATTACGTAGATAACACATGCGAAAAAAGATCGTTATAATAATTTGTGGAGGGGTTTTTAGTCATCCAGAAAAACTACGGTTTTGCTAAAGCACTGAAAGAAAATCTCCCCTTTGAAAAACCGACGTTTCTGAACGATTTGTCAGTTTTTTTTTTCTCTGACGACCAAAAGCTATCATGGGCGGCGATGCAAAACTTTCGGAAGAAAAATGGAAGTTAGTAAATGATTTGGCCATTTTAACTGACTGCAAACAAGGTATTAGCGTTTGAATATTCCTTCGCGGGAAAAATCTCGTCTCTTTATGAAAAATTTCCCACCAACTTTGATTCGGGGTCGCATTTTACGGCGGAGAGGCGTATTAAGGAGGGTGAAAAATACCGCGAGTTAAAACTTATGTGTTTTAGACCTTTAAATGTTCTGCTGATTCGGAATTTGGGCGATTCAGATGCGTAATGGACGGCTAATTAGCACCGGGATTTAACATATGTTACAAATTTTACTGTTTGTGATTTTGGGAAAATTACGTTCAGAAGAAAATCAGAAATTAATAAATAAATGTCACACACGTAGGAGAGAGAGAGAGAGAGAGAGAGAGAGAGAGAGAGAGAGAGAGAGAGAGAGAAACATCACCCATAAATTTGCAAGATTTACACTCAAGGTATACAAAATTACAGAGAGAATTTGGAGCAAAAAAAAATAAATAAAATCCAAGAGGAAGGAGGGGGTGAAAAATGGTTAAAAATGAGATAGCTGCTTAAAATGTATAAGAGAGAGAGAGAGAGAGATGTATAGGGAGAGGGAGAGGGAAAGAGAGATACTGAAAAATCTGTAGTTTATCTCAAAAGAAATTCAGTTTAAAAAGTCGCTTCTCATTTATATATCTGAATTTCATCAGAAGTATTTAAACATTTTTTCTTTTGATGATTGAGTTGCAATTATATTTATGAAGTGCAATTATATTTAAGAAAAAATACTTTTTTATCTGGAGTGGGGCTTATAGAAAATACAGGTGGATAATTAACCATTAAATATATATTAGAGAACATCCCTAATTAAGAGAAAGCCTCAGGTAATCACCTGCAGAGGAAGACAGACAAACGAACAGACGCAGTTTTAATCTGAATCTCTTTTGGATAACTCATGTGGTGACAGACAGACAGACATTTTGAGAGACAGACAGACAAACGATTCGATTAGTAAAATTTGCATAAATTTTTTTATTGTCTTTGAAATTAATTCATAGCATTATATTAATTATTGTATCTTAATTATGACCAGAGAAGGGGCCTCTTTTTGAGGTTCCTGATTTTATGAGTTATAGGTTTGAAATTTAAATTTAAAGGAGAATTATGAATTGTGATAATATCTCGCCAATTTAGCGAAGCTGAAATGATTTTGCACTGAGGAAGAACTTATCCAATTTTTTTAAATAAAGTCATAGATGAACTTACAAATAATTTTAAAGTGTCGACCAAATAAACAGCTGAATCGAAGACGAATTTAATAATGAATGCACAGAAAATATGTTCAGCAAAAAAAAAAAAATAATGTCTCCGAAGAATGATGCAATCCCACCTGCCTTTTCCTCACACCACCAAACTAAACAAAGCTCAATTAAAAGACTAAGTCAAAATGAAAAAAAGATGGTTATAAAGGAAACGATAACGAATAAAAGCGTTTCGAAATAAACCCTTAACGAATGAATTAGATTATAGGTAAGGATGAAATAACTAGGTTAATGATAAAACAAAAATGAATAAAGTTTATTAAAAGCAGATCAGTAAGAAAGTGACCTTTGGATGAGACCTAAAAGTATAAAGTTGATTTGTAAATCAGACCGACATGAACAGATTGAAATAAAGATGCAATCCAAGCGATAAAAAATGGTTAAAGACGAAGCTAAAATGAATGAATTAAGTCGGAATGTAAGCTAAAATTATTTTTTTAAAATCGTTGAAATAATTCAGAGAGATTAAAGCTAAAAATTTAGTTAGAGTTGAACAAAACTAAATCATTCAAAGGATAATCAAATATAATGAAGAAAAGTTTAAAGTGGGTTAAGGAAAAAGCGGACATGACTAGAGGTGATTAAGATAAATAAGGAAAATGTAAAGCTGGGAGGCCGAAAAATTCTGAGGTTATTTGAAGATAAAGCCAATAAGTGTTGAGTTGGATAAGAAGGCGAGAAAGTATTAAGTTTGGCGGTGATTAAATAAACAAGTAAAAAATGCGCCGAAGTTTCTTCGGTGCAAACGAGTTTTCTGTACATCGTATACTCAAGGCCACCGAAATAGATCTATCTTTTGGTGGTCCCGGTATAATGCTGTATGAGCCGCGGCCCGTGAAACTTTAACCACGGCCCGGTGGTGGCCTGGCCTATGTCGTTGTCAGATGCACGATTATGGGTAAATTTAACCTTAAATAAAATAAAAACTACTGGGGATAGATGGCTGCAATTTGGTATGTTTGATGATTGGAGGGCGGTTGATCAACATCCCAATTTGCAGCCCTCTAGCCTCAGTAGTTTTTAATCTGAGGGCGGACAGAAAAAGTGCGAACGGACAGACAAAGCCGGCACAATAGATTTCTTTTACAGAAAACTAAAAGCAGAAAGTGGATTAAGAAACTGTCGAAATGAATGAATTTGTTAAAGATAAGGCCCAGAGGAATAAAGCCTAAGAAAACAAAGCTGGTTAAGGAGAAAGCCAGAAAGTTGGTTGAAGATAAAGCTAGTCTAAATTTTTTTAAGGATCGGCCGAAATTAATAAAGCTGTTTGAAGACAGACACGGAAATCATGAAGTGGGTTAAGGAAATTCCGAAATGAGTAAAGTCGCTCAAAGATAAAGCCGAAAAGCATATAGTTAATTATGGAATCGCCAAAACAAATAAAGCTGTATAAAGATCAAAAGGTCGAAATAATTTAGTAAGAGAAAACCAAAAATGCATAGAGGCGATTAAAGATCAAATTTAAAAACTACAGTTAGCAAGAGACAAAGACCGAAAAGAATAAAGCTGATTAGGGATACACAGTCGGAAAGCATAAAGCCGGCCAAAGGAAAAGCAGAAGCGCATAAAGCTCGATAAAGACAAAGCATCTCCCATTCCACGTCACGGCTCTAGTGAGCTGTCTCGCTTGTTACTCCTAATCCCTGACGGACACATACGGGATGCGCACACAGCGCTCTCAATTATTAACCAATTTGATAGGGCTCGCTCTTTCGGGAGGGGATAGGTGGGGGAAGGGGATGTTGCGGGGGCGGTAAAAGGAGGGGTGGGGAGGAGAGTGACGTCGACATCCAGCAACCACTCTGTACAGCGGCGCTGCGTTCTTAGAAAAGAAAGGACTAAGAGAGAGAGAGAGAGAGAGAGAGAGAGAGAGAGAGAGAGAGAGAGAGAGAGAGAGCATATAAGAATGAATCTGAGATGTTCTCTCTCTCTCTCTCTCTCTCTCTCTCTCTCTCTCTCTCTCTCTCTCTATATATATATATATATATATATATATATATATATATATATATATATATATATATATATATATATATATATATATATATATATATATTATATATACATACATATCTATAAATATATATGTATACATATATGTCTATATATACATGTATATATATACACATACTGTATAGTGTACACGTGCCTTATGGCCCTGCAACAGCACATAAATTGCTGTATTGTCTCATTCTAGTCTTGTCTGCAATGCTGTACAATCTCGTGATTTAGTTCATTTCTCAGATTAATTGTGTACGCAAGGCAATCCGGTTTCTTAGACTTGGCTCTGAAAGGGAAGATATTCATGCGATCGTTCTAGATTGAGAGAGAGAGAGAGAGAGAGAGAGAGAGAGAGAGAGAGAGAGAGGGATTTCCTTTTCATTTGACATCATTAATTTGTGATTGTGTAATATGAACTTGGAGGTACAAACTCTTCAGTGTAAATGTTATAAAAATGTTGCAAGGGCTTATGTCAAGTCGAACGTAAGATCTTTTTGCCTTAACAATATAATAATAAATACATTAAACGAAAGATTAAGATATGTAAAATTCTCTCCTCGGGTAAATTTAGGTTGCTTAAAATATATATAGTTAATTGGCATTTATGATAATTGTTTATGCATTTTCAAATAATAGGGAGTGAAACAACGCCATGTAGATTACTCAGTAGCGTATATACAGTATATATATATATATATATATATATATATATATATATATATATATATATATATATATATATATATATATATGTGTATGTGTGTGTGTGTGTGTGTGTGTGTGTGTGTGTGTATTATTGAGTAATCTACATGGCGTTGTTTCACTCCTATTATTTGAAAATACATAAACAATTATCATAAATGCCAATTAACTATATATATATTTTTAAACAACCTAAATTGATATATATATATATATATATATATATATATATATATATATATATATATATATATATATATATATATATATTATATATATGGATGATTTTAAGAGGTTTTCCTCTTGCTACTCCTAACCCTGTCCTTCCTATCGGTCCCTCCTACTCCTCCCCTCCCCTGCCATCTCCTCCACTTCTTTCTCCTCACCCCCACTCCTCTCCATCCCACCCCCACCCACATCCTCGGATTCCCCTCTGCCCATCCCCAAAGATCCCCAGAGGGAAGAGAAGCATTAGCGGCCGACTCAACTCGATAGAAAACTCGACCTAAAATTTTAGAAGCGATACGACCGAAGAAAAGTTTTTTATTTATATTTTTGTTTATTTTTTTTTTTATCTATGTCGTATTTCTCAGACATACTTTGAGGAGTTTTTTTTCTTGTACAGTAGGTATCGGTCTGAAAGCAGTTTATTTGCTGTAAGTATTTCTTGCAGAGCCTTGTTGTAGGAGTTCTGGTTCATAATGCAATCTTTTCATCGTCCTTTTTGGTTCAACTGCCAGCTCTCTCTCTCTCTCTCTCTCTCTCTCTCTCTCTCTCTCTCTCTCTCTCTCTCTCTCTCTCTCTCTCTCTCTCGTCTCCGACCGACAACGAGTCTAATTGAATGATCATTGTTGTAGGTCTACCACTTCTGATATTCCCTTTGAAGGCAAGAAATGAAATTAAAGCGGCCAAATCAAATTCCTTTCCGCAACTCCGTCCTCATTAATCGGCTTCTTTTTGACGGAACGAACTGGGGACAACAAAGAAGCTGAGAGGAAGAAAGAAAGGAATGCTCGCTTGGTGCAGGATAAGATTTAGTTTTCAGGTTTTATTTATATATATTTATGTATGTATGTATGTATGTATGTATGTATGTATGTATGTATGTATGTATATATATATATATATATATATATATATATATAATATATATATATATATATATATATATATAATTATATATATATATATATATATATATATATATATATATATATATATTTATATATATACATGCATATGTATACACATATATTTATGTATGTATATACATATATATACGTGTATATGTATATGTATATACAGTATATATATACACATAAACGTACACTTCCTCCCACTTTAGTTCTCCCAACAAATCTTTTCAGGGTGGAGTTGATAGCCCCACACCTTTCCCTTGGCCCCAGCGGAAGCTGGTACCCAGTTAGCAGGGTGGATTTGTATGCAGTGTAGGGTCGAATCCTGTCCCAGGAATCGTGAACCCAAGTACTGTACCACTCAGGCCACTCACTGGGAGGGTAAAGCTGTTTTCAACAGGAATGCGAGAATACTCTCTTGTGCAGTTATATATTTAAGCTTTTTTTTTTCTCTTAAAAACCATTTTCAGCAATGTATCACTGTCGGTGTTTGTGAGGAATGGTCGTGAAAACAATATCAGTCTTATTTTTATGTTGTCTGTTTTCGCTGAAAACTTTTGGAAGGACGGACTTTCATCTGAACCCATTTTTTATACTTGACCTGTTCTTTTCCTCACGCAACTGTTTATGTTCTTATTTTGTGTTATTATACTTCATCATCATCATCATCATCATCATCGATATTGGCTTTCTTACTATTGCTCTAACAAAAATAAGCTAATTAATTAATAAGGTCATCAGTAATTTTAGTATTATTACTGACTTGTAGTTATTGTTATTGATTAGGCTGGCTACATGCCAACACGGGCTCTTGTTCCTAGGGCATCCTGCATTACTAGATTGTGGGTTCAGAACTGCACATCTGAATAAGGACGTATTAGTTATGCGAACTTCCTTAGGAACGTGAGGTCTGGTTATCAAATCATCACCGTGGGTCTGCACGGAATTAATTTCTGGTTTCCCAAAGCTTATTTGACAGTATTAATTGATTGATGAAAGGTGTCCACGAGCTTGTTGCTAAAATCACAGAGTTCAGATCTCTGTCTGTCGTTGAATCTTCCGCCTGTGAGTGTACTTATATATATATATATATATATATATATATATATATATATATATATATATATATATATATATATATATATATCTTTCTTTCTTTCTTTTTCTTTTAACGTGCTTTTATTATGGGGTAAGCACGATGCCTTCTTTGAAGGACTTTTGATTTGGCTTTATAGACCTGTGGTCTCGATCGGCTGCCCTGCCTGACATCGCTTAGACCCCGGCACGTATGTTTCATATCATACCAGACCTAACGCCCTTTCTTCCCAGCAGCGAGAAGTCATTGCGCGGGTATGGCGAGAGTTATGAGATGTTTGTTATGTTTTTAGAAGGTGTTGTAGTGGCTTTGTTTTTGTGTGTATTTATAACATCCATTTGCTTTTTAAGCAAACCTATCCGTTGATTACATATATAATCCCAGGATGTCTACACGGATAGCAAAGTGTCTGCCTCTCTGATCAGCCGGCTTGCGGGATTGAACCCGCGCCACAGACCTCTACGAAGTCCGAATATATATATATATATATATATATATATATATATATATATATATATATATATATATATATATATATATATGTATATATATGTACATACATACATACATACATATATATACACATATATGTATATATATGTATGAGTGTGTGTGTGTGTGTGTGTGTATGTGTAAAGAATGGTGATTGTATGAGAGGATAGGTGAGTCTTGAGTCACAGAATTGTGATACAAGGAAGGAGCCCAGTGTGGGCCAAAGGTAAAAAAAGACATGAATTGCCTATCGAAATCAAAGCTGGAATGTATGGATGGATTATGGAGCCAACTCTCCTTTATGAAAACGAAGTGTGGCTATTGAGTGTGAGATAAAGATGAAACGTTGCTAGTTGGAAAGATTAACAGCTTGCATGATACTCAGTAAGATGAGAAATGTATGTATAAACATATAAAAGGGTAAAAAATTTAGCCTGGCTGAAAGAATGGATCAGAGTATTTTGAGACTGTTCGATCATGTGGAGAGATTGGAAGACGAGAGGGTGAAGAGAAGAAGGTGCAATACAGAAATGTTAGCGGGGAAAGACGCCAGGTAGACGTAAAAGGGATGGAAAGTTGTCTTGAAAGAATGATTTCAAAGGCCTGACTTTTCCAAAGACTTTGTTGAAAACCAGTAGGAATAATTCTCAGGGTTATAAATAAACAAAAGGTCAAAAATATCAGCAGCTTCATCAGATTAAACTGAGACTCCCGGAGGAGTCTAGTTACTCACTGTGAATGCTCAGACTGCAAGGTCTGAAATAAGATTGACAAAAAGAGGTCCATTTATGATTTTTTACGGGCAGTAGCAGGAGCAAAGGGAAAATGTAATTGTAGGCTAGTAAATTTAGAGCAACAAGGCCTCAGACTATGAACATTCGTAGAAGACGTGCATATGTTGACACAGGCACACACTTTAACCTTAGAGTACAAACAATTAAAAATGTTAGAGAACGCAACAGAAGAAGCATCGATAGGTCATTATTTGAAAGAGAAGAAAGAAAAGCAAAGGAGAGAACTACGAAGATGGTTTTATTGAACGAAGGTAACGTCGGTGAAAAGGCTATTGATCATCATAAACCATTTTATATGTGAAACCAGTATTACCATATTACTTGCTGACTTGCTCCCCTTCTCATTAACAAAAGCGTAATTCCAGTTTGGAAATCATTTTCATCACAAAAAGCTGGAGAACAGAAGGGGATTAAGGGTATCAAGCTTAGTATAGATTCACTAGGATAATAAAAAAACTTGAGTATAAAGAAAGTTTAATAAGGTACGAATTGGGTATATATCCTTTACCTAAAAAAAAAAAAAAATAGGAAAGGAAAGATCCTGCAACTGGATAATGATAGGGTAATGAAGCAGTGTCCTAGATTCCCTTACAAACCTTGGAGTAGTGGATCCTTGGGGGATAAGGGAACGGTGTAGATAAGACTCTTCTTAATGTGCATGTCAGCAGTACATTTATGTTGACCTGGACATTGTAAGACATGATTAGTCTTATAGGAAAATAAGATTGAAAGATGTTTCGTAGACTAGTGTAGTCAGATCAGTAGACGGAATCGAAAAAATTATTTTATTCTTATTATATACGAATGCTCTTGATAGTAATAATAATAATAATAATAATAATAATAATAATAATAATAATAATAATAATAATAATAATAATAATATAGGTAACAAAGCAGCTACGATACTTGTTTTCACTAGTGGGTCATTGCTCCTAAAATTCATCCTCTAACTACTGAATCAAGGGTAAGCCCCTTGTACCGAAAAATTCCGCATGCCGGATAAATAGAATAAGGTTCAGTATCTCCTGGCATATTCATCCCTCTGCTGTAAGGTATCGACACTCATCCACTGCACCGAACTGAACTGAATATAGAATTTAGGCCAAAGGCAAAGCACTGGGACCTATGAGGTCATTCTGCACTGAAACGGAAATTGACAGTAAAAGGTTTGAAAGGTGTAACAGGAGGAAAACATCGCAGTTGCACTATAAATCAATTTTTAGGAGAGGATGGAATGACAGTAAAAGGTTTGAAAGGTGTAAAAGGAGGGAAACCTCACAGTTGCACTACAAATCAATTGTTAGGAAGGGATAAAAAGCAAGATTGAAGAAAGAGAATGTGAAAGGAGGTACAGTAAAAGGATCGAAAGGGGTTGCACCTAGGGGCCGAAGGGGCGCTGCAAAGATCCTTAAGTAATGCCTACAGTACACCACATGAGGTGCACTGAGGGTACCATCCCCCCTACGGGGCACTGCACCAGATAAGGGAAAAGAAATTGAATTTCCAGCTAGGCCATATTCCCCGCCGTCAGCATATCCTTCATCTCCTTCCTCCTCTAGCCAAGGGCGCCGCCGTGCGACAGCTACCCTCTAGCAGTTCCAGTCGGAAGGCTACAACAGCTTTAATGCCTCTCTCTCTCTCTCTCTCTCTCTCTCTCTCTCTCTCTCTCTCTCTCTCTCTCTCTCATATCGGTCTCTGCGATTCGTTATTGTCTAGCGGTAGTTAGCTCCTGCCCTTGTTAAATCTGTATGATTTTGCTCGTTGTAGTTTTTTAGGGCGTGTATTTAAATCTTTTTCTATCTATCTTTTATTTTTCGGCTTTCGTTTTCTCTGTCTCTGTCTCTCCCTCTCTCTCTCTCTCTCTCTCTCTCTGCCACCACAACCACAGGAAAACACATACACAAACAACGCACATATGTATGAATGCTCGCAAAACAGATACGTGACTGACTTAACTGCTTGATTTCAAGTTTATCAGATATCGCTATGTTTCATCATCAAAGCATTTTTCTTGGCATACTCGTTGCAAAATTTGACCGTTTTTCATTAACCGGAAACACTGATTGCGTGTTATGTCATTTTGAAACTGCAATGGAAATCTCGATCTCCCTATAGCCTTTTTAAAATGTAGCTGACGATAAATATCAGTAGCCGGTATCACTAAAGCAAACGTTGATTGGTGGGAGCTGACGCTCAGCGCACGCTATTGGTTACAATGATATCGGCTTCGGACATTTACTGTCAGTCCCGAAAACTAAGCATATTGCAGTTTTAGTAAGTTCGCTTTTCCCGTGTGTTTTAAGCATCGTATTGATATGCTACTTTTCTTCATATATGTATATATATATATATATATATATATATATATATATATATATATATATATATATATATATATATATATATATATATATATATATATATATATATATATATATATATATATATATATATATATATATATATATATATATATATATATATATTAAAAGATTAGAAGCGTATTTTTGGTTGAAAATGACTGGAAATGAGTCAGAAAATCATGACTATTCCACATTATTTTACCTCTTCTGGCTTACATCGATACGAACATCAGGTTAGTTGCGTTCGCTGAATTTACCTGGAACTGCGTCAGTTCTTTCCGAGATTTTAGTGCTATTTGAATGACGTTTATTATCAAACTGAATTTTGGATTATTGCTCAATGGTCTTATTCTGAAATCGCTTTTCTCAGATGTGTAAATGGGCGGAACAGAAGATATTCTTTAACGGTCACCATTGCGAAAATTGTTCTTATCCTTGAACCTTACCCCATCCCCTTCCTTCTCCTACTCTTCAATAATAATAATAATAATAATAATAATAATAATAATAATAATAATAATAATAATAATAATAAAGAAAAGAAGAAGAAGAAGACGAAGAAGACTACGCAACCTGTCTCAATATATTTCTTTTGTATGTGTAACAACGACAGTCTACGGGTAATTCACCCCGTGTTTAGACTTGCCGTCATCAAGCCCGGGTTCAGTCTCTCTCACCGCTGGCTCCTTTATATAAGTATAGATATTGAAAGCTACTCGGACCGAGCTTCATAAAGCTGCCTAATGTTCATTGAGAGGAGACCTGCAATCTCCACCATCTCTTAGTTTACTTTTGTTTTTGATGGCGTTTACACTAATAATAATAATAATTAATAATAATAATAATAATAATAATAATAATAATAATAATAATAATGTCCATAATCCACAATAATAATAATAATAATAATAATAATAATAATAATAATAATAATAATAATAATAATAATAATAATAATGTGCACAAATCCTTGGGAAAGGTTAGTTTATTTTACTTATTCATCTTTTCATTCTGTTTGATTAAAGTCTTGTCAATAATTCAATTTTGCAACATTTCCTCCTAAACGAGGTTAGCAGATTTCATAACAAGAATCGCTCGCATTTTTCTGTCAGAGGAAAAAATGTGGTAATTTTTTTTTTCTTTTGTCTCTGTCGGAAAATTCTCGTTCTGTATTCATATATGTGTTGACAATATTTTTTTTTATTACACTGTTCTCCTATTATATCTGCATAGAATTTTTTTTTATTTTAAAAATGCTGTTATGCTTTCTTGTCTTCATTACATTTTTTGTTTTGTTTTCTTGTCTTTATTTAAAAACGTTCTGTTTTTTGTTTGCATGTTTTTGTTTTATGGAAAATGCGTTTTTTTAACGATGTTTTAATTTTACTTTAAAAGTATAGCTGACCTTATGTTTTTTTTTTTTTTTAAGTACGTCGTGCTGTCTTTTACAAGCCGTTCTGATTCATGGGATTGTTTCAGGACCGAATTACCTTAGTTGTACGTGTTTAGAATCATAGCTGCATGTTTGCAAGGTAATTTTTTGTTGTTTGTCTTTTACCATAGGAAATTTCTTACGTCGTTACCCACATAACGAGACGAATGATGCATTTCAAGCGTTTAATATTCATGCAGTTGTGACGCCAGTTGTAAAGCTAAATCATACAACCAGTCAATTAACGGCCGTTTATCTGGCGACTGATTTCAATTCAGTACATCCAGCATTAAGATTCAGACTATCTCCCGAACGTTAGAGTCTCTAAGAAGCATATTATGAATTCTTTTCTCCAAGCTCTTCTTCAAAAGACCTGAAAGTCTGCTTTCTGTAGTACAGGCTTTCTTAGTAAACAAATTACACTGTACCATCGAAAAGTACAGCGTGGAAACTGATGATAAGGCCAATAATCAGTTATATGCCTACTGAAAATATAAAACATAAAGCCTCAAAAGTCTGTGGTCTATCTACTTTTCCACGAAGAAACCGGCATATTCTGATATCTCGGATATCGACAAGTTCAGTCACTTCGCCACACTAACGGAAAACCTCCCGTCATCATTCAAGTGATGGGGGTCAGGTTTAGACGGGATATTTCCACTCGTTTCGTTTTTCCTTCCGTCGAATCATAAAAAAAGAAAATGGTAAATAATCAGTCCAAGAAATCCCGCAGCCTTTTTCTCTGCTGATCGCAAGTGTCACGCTAAAAGATATCAGATGTGAAATGAGGCATGGCGACCGCGGGCGCGATATACCTCTTGTTCGTTCCAGATGCACGAAGGGACGGACGGGTTCTGGCTGGTAGAATTGGAGTAAATTTTCCGGCCCATTTTCTGAAAGATGGATCTCATAAAGGATATAAATAGAAAGAAGATGGCTGTTCTTATGATTTCCCCGCACGCCATAGTCCCATTGTGTACGGGTTTTAGATCCACGAGGTAATGCAAATGTTGAATGGATGGACGTGCCATATACACATCGCATGCGTTGTGTGTATGTGTGTTTGTGTGTGATTGTGTTAGTGTTTATTGAATTCAGTCAGAATCGCCGAATTCATCTCTCTCTCTCTCTCTCTCTCTCTCTCTCTCTCTCTCTCTCTCTCTCTCTCTCTCTCTCTCTCTCTCTCCTACACCCACATTTGCATTCATACTACTCTGCATCTAAAACTTAACAGAATCGGCCTTGTCAAATGTTTATTTAAACATCAAAGGGAAAAAAAATGTCTGTTACCAAAATTCTAGCAACACTATTTTGAATGTTTGGGAGATATTCGATATCACTGCTGCAAGCTTATAGAGAAAACTAAATAATAATAATAATAATAATAATAATAATAATAATAATAATAATAATAATAATAATAATAATAATATAATAATAATAATATGGTGTCATCAATATTTTGAGGTTTTCTACTTCTGATATTAAAAGATCTCGAAGTGATTGATAGGCCTTTGACAGTTCGCGTTTTAGTGTTCTTAGTTACGAATCTTTCCCCAAAAGAATGATAAGGTACCAATAGGTATAAGAGGCCTTGTGTGTATCTCTGGACTCGTTCAAACCAACGAAGACGAAGCTCGTTGATGATGGTCGATGTATTTATATAATAGACATCACGCTAGCAATTAATTCTGAAGAATCCTTTTTCGATATGACAGAATATTTAAAGAACCTCACAACTCCTTTTCCGCGACTGCCTGCAACCCCGCAACCTCAGTCCCGGCCATGTGAAAGAGATCTTTAAATAGATTTTGGTGGGTTTCACAATGGCCCCGATGCGTAAGTTCGACAGAAGCAAGCGCCAGGGATGCTCCGGAATCCTCAAAAGAGAGAGAGAGAGAGAGAGAGAGAGAGAGAGAGAGAGAGAGAGAGAGAGAGAGAGAGAGAGGAGGAAAAGAGCTGTTGCAGAGAATCAGAAACATAAAAGGAGCAACCTTCGTGACAGGAGCCGGGAGGAAGTAAAGAGAACTTTCAGCGGGAATCATCATATCTTTTGTGTCCGCTCGCGCAAAAGACCCAGTCATTCTGAATTCTCTATGTGTGTGTGTGTGCTTGCGTTCGTCTCTTCCTTTTCACGTATTGTGTAGACAGGTAGTCGCTAAGGCTAGATAGATAGACAGATAGAGAGAGAGCGATAGATAGATAGATAGATAGATAGATAGATAGATAGAGTTAACATTTAAGGTCATTTTGATAGATGAAGGAGATTGAAAGTGAAAGAGTCAGCCCGTAAGACTGTTTTGTGTGTGTGTGTGTGTGTGTGTGAGAGAGAGAGAGAGAGAGAGAGAGAGAGAGAGAGAGAGAGAGAGAGAGAGAGAGAGAGAAGAAGGAAAATTCACCACCAAAGCCATTTAAAAGCTAAGTCACTTGCAATATAAGGTCTTTTGGCAGGGAGGAAGTGTTGGCAGTGTGTGCGAGTGTTAATATCTGCTAAAGTAAGCTTCTTTCCCTATTTACATATACCCAACTATCTCCTTACTCGCCTCTTATCCTTCGCCTTATTATCTGAGAAGAAAAGTCTCTTATTGTAAGGACCGAGTATCCATTTCATAACTTTGGCTTCTCCATTGCCATTCGTCGGCGTTTCTCAATGTTTCGGCGGCGGGGCGTCTTCAAACAAGCCTCAGGAAGCCTTAATATTCTTCAGAAGTTCGTGTCATTTTCGGTGGTTTTTCTTTTGATATTTATTTAGATAAACGACGTTAAAGTGTCTTTCTCATCCGTTTCCGTCGTGTTGATTCCGAGGATTGAATCTCCGATGCCTGGCGTCCGGAGAGCCCGGAGTGAACGTCTACATGTGAACTAATCCCAATTTAATCAAGACACAGTTCCATTCAAAGAAGCTTTTGTCGGCGTGGGATATGATTTTGATAGATTATGTGCTCCATTATTATCAAGCCATTCCTTAATGACATCGCTGTGTGCCGCCCCCCTTCGAAAAAGTAACTCCCCCCCCTCCCCAAAAAAAAAGCAATCACCTTAAAAAAAAGGGGGGTTCCGTACATTTTTTGTTTAGTTTCGCAGATTAATTTTCGGTTAAATGTAATTAGAACAATGCTCAGGAAAGCTGATTAAACCTCCGTCGTGTGTTGCAATTACGAGGATTTGCAGAGGCGCGCATGTTGAGGCCAACTTTCGGCCGATTGCACCGAATTCTGCTACTGAATTTTATCAATAAATTTATGGCGATTTTGCTGGTGGGCTACCGACGTTCTGGTATCGCGCGTTCCTTAAAAAAGCCTCGGTACGTGGGGTAAGAAATTCTTGCCTTCGAATTGCTTTTGGTTAGCGTACGTACCGAAGGCCTTGCCGAAGCAAGCGGCGATCATTAGAAACGGTGAGTCAGCGATTTCGCAAAGGGTCGAAAATCAGTGGCAGGTCTTGAATGTGCCATGGAATATTCATGATGATTTACCTTAGAGTTTTTTTTTTTTTCACTTTCATTCAAGTAAATGTTAAAGTTTTCGTTTTTGCACTGAGAGCTCTTCATTGCAAGCATTCTCACTTAACGCCTTTTTTATCATTCATTTTCTTTCAAAGTTCAGTTAATTGTTTCTGATTTGTAATTTAGATGTCTTTTTCACTTATTTTTTTAGTAAATACACGTTTTTAATTTTACGTTTCGTTCGTGTATTTAAAGCAGCATCATTGGAAAATAGTGTTTAGAATGTTATCGAAGGAATATTATCGAGGAAGAGATAGATACGTTACGAGTCTGAAATTCGCCACTGTTAGCTTCCCCCCAACAAATGAACTATTGAATTTAAGCTACGTAAAATAATCTGGGAATATTTCGCTGTACTCTTTGATACTCTCCTGATTTTATAATTGCCATGATCTTTTCTGTCAAATTAAGCTTCCTCTTTTCTCCAATGCATCGAAACTAATATCCCTCTCCCGCTCCCCTTTCATTAAGCACGAAGCAGCCTACCCCAACCGTCTCTAGTTGCTCAAGAATAGTTTGGTCTACTATCCGAGACAGGATTATTCAACCTCTGATTTTATGTACAACATCTGTTTGGAGTTTGCGGGAGAAGGGCACTTGCTTGGAAATGTCATTTAAGACCCAACCTTATTATTATTATTATCTTTATTATTATTTTACGCATCTGTTTAAAACAAGCCCTGAAGCCATTTATTTGCCGACAGCGCTTCCACAGATTAACTTATTTATGACTGCAAGAGATAGTTTTAACACGATCTTGTGTTTAAAAAACAGAGGATAAGAATAGCATCGCAAATATTTTTATTTCACAGAAATGACAAACTATTACTTATGGAGTCAGCACAATACTTTAGTAGTCAGTTCCAATCTGCTTTGTATCAGTATAGAAAATGGTAGAAGTCGATTCCCATTTTCTGTTCTGCATGAAAGATAAACACAAAATTCAATTCTAGATTACTTCAGTTAGGAATCACCATCACAGAGAGTTGTTCTTTCATTTCATTCCTATAACGGCAATAGCAAAATGTATATGGCTATCAGCATTAGTCGCACCTCACGTATATTAGAAAATTCATTGCGTTGTCATTTGATAACAGTACATTTCTAAAATGTTGCCGAGAGAGCGTTTTATTATTTTGAAGAGTAAATTATTAAATTCTCTCATCAGTTGAATTGAAGTTATGGCTGCTTTCATCCGTCAAATATCATTGAAAATGTCGAAGACAAAAAAAAATTCCTCTAAAATCTCTAAATTATAATGAAAGTAAATAAATTCAAATTTATTATCATCTTTCAACCTTTACAATAAAATCAAAACAGGACAGTCATATCTTTGGTGTTCTTATGCCATTCAGTTCCCACCAAATTAAAATACTTTTGAATTGATATCCTTAAGTTTGAATAGGATGAGGAATAAATTAGTATGTTTCTTAGTGGCAAAAATGGCCCTCCAGAGCAACCATAAGCCGGGAAACTATTCTGGCAGACCTCGGTGTTCCCAAAGGTCTTTTTCTCCTATTTCCTCTTTATAATTATAATTCTTTTCAAAACCGAACGAAGTCTGTCCTAGTCACACAGTGTACAATTTCAATACCTACACAATCTAAAAGAGTTCACTTCAGCCTAAAATGGCAGTTTAAGAATCAAAATTATTAACTCTAATCAATCATTCTTTTCAGGAGAGTAACAAAGTCTAGCCTATGTTACTCTCCTGGAAAGAATGATTGATTAGAGTTAATCATTTTGATTCTTAAACTGCCATTTTAGGCTGAAGTGAACTCTTTTAGATTGTGTAGGTATTGAAATTGTACATTGTGTGACTAGGACAGACTTCGTTCGGTTTTGGAAAGAATGTTTGATTAGAAGTGTTAATTTTGATTCTTAAACTGCCATTTCATTCTGAAGTTAACTCTTTTAGTAGGTACTGAAATTTTACATTGGCCTAAACCGTGTTTACAACCTTTCTATTAGATCTCATTGCCTTTTTTTTCCCCTCAACAGAGAGCAGCCCTGGTCAGAAAGCCGATTCCTTCCACAATCACTAACAGGTATGTCATCTGTTATCAGGTGTATTTAGTCTTATATTGCAACTGCAGATTAGCATCTGTTTCTATATAGGTACCCAGTTATCAATAAGTACTAAGATGGAGTTCTTAAGGGTAACTTTATATAAACATTGATTTGGGAATCTGTGAAGCAAACTATCTCTTACAGTTATTTATGAATATTTTCCATGGGGGGGGATGTAGATCAAGCATTTGGAAAGGACACGATTAAGTCATATTTATAAGGACTATTTCAATTATTCATCCATCCATGTGTCTCTTACTATATGGCAGTTAAGTAACACATATTAATCATTATCATAATCATCGTCGTCGCCTCCAGCGCATTAGTCATACTTATTTTCTCGGCATCACTGACAGTAATTGTCGTGATGCTAAATTACAGTATTATGTCGATCAATCAGTCAAGCTCATCATTTACAGCGTTCTAGATTTAAAATCACGCTGTTGTTAGCGTAGTGACTTTTATTAGCGTTCAATATTTATTAGGATTTCGCACAAGACAGAATTGACGTAGAGAGCTATACTTTACGGTTTTACGTGAACGACTAACACTTTGAAGTCAAATGATTTTCTAGAGTTTATGCGCTGAGTACTATTTTTTTATTTTTTTTATTTTTACCACGAAACGGTTTCTCTACATACTTTCTTTTCCATAGTGTCCTTCCATTATGAAGGAAATAGGTTCCATTTCTTATTTATTTCCCATGGGGCTATATAAAATTTTATTTATTTATTTATTTATTTATTTATTGCATTTCCGGTTGATTCTGGTGTTAAGGATACAAATGGATAGGTCTGTTAAGGTCACCGCAGGAGTCTAAGTTAGTAGGAAAGTGGAGTCTATCGAAAATATGAGAGAGCGCTCATTAGCTCCTGCATGGATGGACAAACAGGCAGGCTTGCAGAGAGAGAGAGAGAGAGAGAGAGAGAGAGAGAGAGAGAGAGAGAGAGAGAGAGAGAGAGAGAGAGGAGAGGAGGTTTATTTCAGCGGACCTTACCAGTTGGTACTTTGCAAAATTTATTATGACAAGAGATGAATATCGGTTACCCATATAATGCAGAGTATTTTTGTATTGATTTCCGGTAATTATTCCCAACCTATAAGTTTATTTAAAACACAACATAGTTCAACTAAGTATATCAGCGGCCTTTCTTAAATGGGAGGTTAATTTACGCATCAGTTCGAAATAAAAGGCTTTTTTTAAATAGTTTAGACAACGCTCTTCTGGAGAGAAGTACCAGTAGGCTACAGTATTCCTTTATAGAAATTTCTCAAAATATTCAGAGAAATTATCTACAAATTATCTCTAGTACAGAGAAAATGAGAGAAATTAGTGTTCATTGCAGAAGCTGAAATCTGTATTCTCTTCGCCTAACTTCGCAGTCATAAAACATCATTAGAAATATAACTTCGAAACTCAATTAACCTTACGTTCGTGATCAGGACTTACACACGGAGCTTACAGTTATTTCTTCATCCGTCAGTCATTTGACATGGATTTTTTTTTATATTGCAATGTTTCAAAATTGCTGATGATGACGATGATGAGATGATGAAAGCCCTGGGAAATGTTTAAAAAATGATGATAATGATGTTGATGATGAAAGCCTTATGGTCAACCCGCCCGTGATCTACGTCTCCGCATGGATCCTTCGTGTGCCATGACGGAGAGAGAGAGAGAGAGAGAGAGAGAGAGAGAGAGAGAGAGAGAGAGAGAGAAAATATGTGTGTGGGGTTGTGGGGGAGAGAATGGTGGGGCAGGGGGGGTGGGGGGGGGTTTTGCCCCCCCCTTCCCTATTTCGGTAATGTAGAAGCGGTCCTTGCCTTCTTCTTCTTCTTCATCATCATCCCTTACCCGTATTGGTGTTCATGTCAGGCGCATATCTTCCGTGCGCCATGACAACATTGGGAAATTTACGGAGACTTGTAATCAGTTCCTTTCGTTATTCATTCCGGGGCTTCCTTCGTGATGACTCGCGGTCAGAGTGGACATCTGTGCATGAGAGTTGAGGGATGGAATATTTTTTTTCTCTCTCTCTTTTTCAGACGAGTATTTATTTCCTGCTTCTGTTTTCGTGTATAGATACCTAGCTTGCAGTGGGTTATATGCACATATAAATGCTGCTTAAGTATTTCGTGTTTCGGTCGGCTTTTTTCTATTTTTTCGTTCACTCATTTAAAATAAGCTTTTATGGACCTGGTTAGTACTTACTCAAGCACTCTTTAGGCCTTTTGGTCTTCTTTGTAAACCATAAAATATAATACCAGACTTTCGAGGTTTCTTATAACATTCTGAGTATGTCCCACCGTTACTTATGAACCAGGAGGAAATGTAATTTCCCATGTGAAGTTTATAATGTAACCTTATCAGTTACCTCTTTTTTAATATGTAATTTCTACTACCTGTGTTGCATGTACAGTACTTAACCTTGATTATATTAGTTAGACCTTCCTGCTTATATTTCCTTTTATGAATGGTAAAGAACAGTGACACATGACAATCGCTGCTTAGTAGGTAAGATATTTGATAACAAATTCCAAACACACACACACACACACACACACACACACACACATATATATATATATATATATATATATATATATATATATATATATATATATATATATATATATACATACAAACAATATATTCATTAGTATTTATAGGTTTTGTACTACCTCAAATTCCCCTTTTTTATGTATGTATATCTGTATGCTTGGCATATTACCTTGTTTCTTATTTTAAGTTGTATCGGGGTAAAAGGTTAACATTTGCTGCCTCAAGTTTGACGAGCTGTGATACTGTAACCTTTCAAGACGAGGAAAGAACGTAATTAAAATGAGATTAATTAACGATCTCAACGTCCTCGTATTCCTTACAGCTTGTGTGACGAAGCATACACCCGCAGGAAAACGCATCACGCTAGATACATTTCGATACATTTATGATACATTTTTAGAATGACTGACGCCCATGTCATATTATAAGTTCCCGCGATCAGCTTTGTTGACTAGATAGTCATCCTAATATCAATGTTTACAAACTTACAACAGACTTATGGAGTCTGGTGTCAGTGACAATAGATCACAATATGTTCAAGAAGTCAGAAGTACGTGCTACTAGCGAGATTAAGGTTCGTAGTAATAGAGAAATCATTTTTCGACATTTAGAGATAGGCCTATATAACACAGGAAATGTGTTTGCGATTGAATATGATTTTGATAGGTCCTATGAGAATGTTTTTTTTTTTTGGGGGGGATGCTTAGTAAATCCCAGTGTGGGGGAAATGATAAAGAATAAACGCTAGCAGATTCACAGACACACACAACACACTCATTCATAATATATATATATATATATATATATATATATATATATATATATATATATATATATATATATATATATATATATATATATGCACATATATGTATATGGGGGTTTGTGTGTGTATGGACATACATACATAGACAAACACACACACACACACATATATATATATATATATATATATATATATATATATATATATATATATATATATATATATACAATGAATGTGTGTATGTGCATGCATCTTGAACATCCATCTACAAAACCTCTCTACCAACACCTGCATCCACGGACAGCGCCGTAATGCCAGAATTAACACGAGAGGGAGGAAGAAGAAGAAGAAGAAGGAAAAGAAGAAGTTAAAAAGCGAAAGGCGGACCGTCGTCTTGAGATCGGGAGCCAGAAGAAGTCGTATTCCAATTAAGCGAAGTGCGAGGACGCATTAAGGTGATAGAAGAAGCAGCCTACGGCGGGAGGTCTGAGCGGAAAACGCTGCATGGGATTGAAATTTTGTTAATACTTTACACGACGCGAACAAATTTATGAAAGTGGAAGACTGACTGAAACACGGACGAAGAAGAGGAGGAGGAGGAGGAGGAGGAGGAGGAGGAGTGGAATGAAGACATCGTATACACAGGGTGAGATGAATGAAGAATAACATGAATTCACGGAATGGAAATAAATTCATCTAATATTAATAAAGGCGTGAATATACTCAATTAAAAATATGCACGAACGGAAATCTGCAGCTCAAGAGAAGGATATTTTCAAGATATGAATTAATTTACATTTATTGTTGAATCAGTGGCTTCGTCATTTTCCTAAATAGAAAATTAAAGAAAATTAATTAACTCTGAAATAAAGAAAATTAAGTAAGGTGACCGGAGATAGTGACATCGCCAAGAATATCATCTGAAGAAAAACACAGAGATGAGTCTTGCTCCTGAATGACATTAAACAATATTACATTTCTCATCAGAAAAAGACTCTGGAAAAAACCGAGTGTTACCAAGAAAGGTATCACGTTAAATTAAGTTAGTTCCATTACTGTTTATGAAACATCACACTGAGGCTCAGCGAGATATTAAATGTAGTGTTGAAATGTTGAGAGTTTATTTTTTTATTATTTTTTATTTTATTTTTCGGTACGTAGTAGCTGGAGAGGCAAAACAACTTGAGAAGGGAGAAAAAAAAACTTTTAAAGACGAGTAAACCGTGCTGTGCTGAGCACGGAAGCCTACAATATGGAATTGGACTTGAGGAAGAGTTGGAAAAGAGGGTGGGGGAGGGAGAGGGGAGTTCAACTCCCAGGAGTAGCGTGGATGTTTTTGCAGGACAGATGGTACGAAATGAATGAACTCACACACACAAAAAAACATTATAATAATGATAAAGCATAAGTATACCTCAGTTTTCTGAGAACACACATGATTTGTGACAGAAAAAAAACTATTGGGTTTTATTTGTCCAGTGAACAAGGTTAACAAAATTAAGGGTACAAAGAGTGAAATATGTAATTCTGAAGAGGATAGGAATTTCAAGTGAGGTAGAATGGAAACGCTTAGATATGGTCCGATAGAGATAACAATAACAGTAGGAGAAAAATTTCAAGAGGATATAAAAAAAAAAAGAGAAAAATAAACTCTAATTTTGTGTGCCATTTCATTACCTAATATACAAAATTATTCAACGCCCCATTTGAGATAGGAAAAACCTCATTTCCATACTGTATTCTGTGTGCACACGAGCCCTTACGTGACAAGGACCGGGAATACAATTAGAAAACTTAGAGACAGATATCACCAGTGAAAAAGAACCACCACCTAAAGTGTTTCAGTACCACAATGCGTTAATGTTTATACACTACTATTGCTTATATATATATATATATATATATATATATATATATATATATATATATATATATATATATATATATATATATATATATATATATATATATATTATACATATATATTCATATATATATACACACACACATATATATATATATATATATATATATATATATATATTATATATATATATTATATATATATTCATATGTATATATACATACACATATATATATATATATATATATATATATATATATATATATATATATATATATATATATATATATATATATATATATATATAATACTTGTCACAACCTCTCAGACAACGGTGCACAATCCTCGTCAAAAATACTTTGACCCTCCGCATTTACGACGCCAAGCCCTTGTATCTTGAAAGATTATCCGGGTTTCCTGAAAATTGATGTTCTTTTTCCGCTGCACCACCATTGCATCTCCTAAGTCTTCCTCGTTCTTTCTAAAACACTGACCATACACCATTTTCGCCATAATATCCTCTTCCGTTCTTCCCTCATGTCCATACCACCTCAGAAAACCTTGAGCCGTCGTTTCCACTGTGGAAATCCCTTGTATCTCTCACCCTTATTAATTTCAATTGTTTTTACTTACATTTAGTGACCAAACTTCTCTTCCATCAAGAAGAGTTATTGTTTCAGCATTTCGTTCATACATCCGAAGTTTTGACCCCCGAGACGTCCCTCTTTCGTTCTATAACTTCTAATTTCAAACCATCTCTCTATGAGATGATGTTTGATACTTTCCCCACTTCAAATAATACCTATTTTAAAGGTAACTGAGAAAACGCAATCTACTTACACCGATATCATTAACCATTTCACCTCCAAACGGTATTTCAAAACATTACTGCTACGAACGCACTGCCTCGAACTGCATTGTAAACAGTCTCTCTCCCGATCTGCTGAGCCAGGGAATAGATCTTATTCGCTAAACTTTGTCGAGCTTTACCCAAGCCTTGTAGCTCTGTTAAGCTTTAACCGAATTTTGGTGGAGGAGGAGGAGGGGGAGGAGGAGGGAGGAAGGGGGGGAAGATGGAAAGTAAGCCGAAGGAGACTATGACACTGCTACTGTGTGTTTAACCGAGTTGGGAGCCGACTCTCCTACTGGGTCAAAAGAATAGTAATTTGGGACCCATGGAATCAGATTTGCCAGAGGGATGTTGCTGTCATAAAGAGGATGAATATTACGGAAAGCGGAAAAGAAAAAGATGAATGAAGATTGATGTGTGTGTGTGTGTGTTGTGTATAGTACTTTGAGTTCTCAAGGGCAACTCAAGTGAGGTCTCGGTACTCATGCAAGTTTGTAAATGTATGAAACATTAGAAAACAGGGACTGGTGCGTCTTGTTATTCAGCACATTATTAGAAAAGAAGTTTTCAACAAATGTCCAATTGAAGATAACCACCAGAATCCAACATCTTTCAGTGCCCTTCCACAACACCAGCCAGATGGTAACGAAGGCGAATTCCCCTTCCATTAAAAAAAATAGTTCCCCTTTGTATATGCTCTCTGATGTCGTAGGTCTTCAAATTCGCCGAGAATCTTGACAAATCTTCCCGTAGAAACCGACAAAAGACTTTGGCCCCGAAAACGAATTACGGCGACGGAAACGAGGACGACTCTTTGTGACCCTGGTAGTTGTAACGCCAGATAATCCCTGGTCTATCACTCCCCAATTTCTGTTATGAATGCTTGGTCTTTCATTCCTTCCTTTGTTTTCCTTTACTCTGGCGGCTGCTGCTCTTCAACCATGCGTCGCTATCCACCCCGAATCTTTAATATATGATAGTGCTGGCTATTTCCATCAGAGGCATTTGCAAACCACAGCTACTGAGTATCTCTCCCAATCTTGGTATAAAACAAGGCACCTCCCCCCTCGGGAAAATAAAAAAAAAAAAAAAAATACTTCTTAGATGACCGTTCCCCTCAAACCATTTGTTGTTCCTGAATTGTATTTAACCTCGGCGTTGTCTGCGCTTCGGGTTTTGATGTAGCACTCGGATTAATACCCCCGAGGAGATTTAGATCTGCTTATACTTATTTAAATCCTCCCCGCGATGTACAGGAAGATTGACTCGTCGGTATTTGGTCTGCACCAGTTGCGAGTTTCTCATCCCAGCGTTTCTCATCTTGGGAGTAATCCCGAAATCTTGGTTAATTAAACGTGCGAAAATGGATGGAGGATATGCGCAAGTCTCTTCAACCCCTTGACTTACGGAAATGCAAAGAAGTAAAAAGGATTCCCTAATTCCTAAATGCGCGATGTAAACACAAAAAATAAAAACAAATAAAACACATACATATACATAGAAGGAGTTCTCGTACATCACCAGTGAGAGAGAAAGAGAGATTTGTTTAGAGAATAATTTGAGCTGATTCTAAAAGAAAATAGGTTTGTAAAAGAATTTTATCCGATTTTTGCTTTTATTGCTTATAATTATACATTCATAATTACCTTTAAAAAATTTGAAATGACTGTTAGCCTTCATGACCTTAGCAATCGCACAAGCAGTTTGTAACATCAAATTAAAAATCAGGTCTTCAGAAATATAACTCTCAGTTGACAAAATACTAATCGGCGAAGTCTATTCATTAGCCGAGATGGAAAAAATGAGTCATAATCTTCATCGATTATGAAGGAAGGAAAATTGGTCTTCAAACTGAGAGTAATCTCCGGGAGAATAATATCATGACGAGACATTTTCGCAGGGAGGAACTATCGAAGCCTCGTTCTTTGTGTAAAGAGAAGATTCCCTCGGAATAAGAGCATCTGCACACGATCAGTTTCGGTAATGTGTACATCTTCCGTACTTGAGCAAACCTACACTAGTCCCATATTCATTCCTTCGATGTGCCTGTGCCTTTTAACTCTTCCTTGTCATCATATTTCTTGCTTCTCCTTCCTTTCCTCTTATTCTCGTTGCTGTTGGTTATTCCTTTTACATCGTCAGTTCAAGAGGCACTTCCTGCTGGTGTCCCGTTAGATGAAATGTGCACCAGCAAAAACCTCGACATCGACCCGCTAGACAAGACGCCGTTGGCTCCAACGACGCAGGCGTACTCCGCCTCCTCTTCTGGTGGCTCTCTTTCTCTTCTTCTCTCACTCTCTTTCCTTCCCTCCCCCCCTTACCGCCTCCCTCCCTTGCCATCCCCCCCTCCGTCTCCATCATCTCCTTCTCCCCCTTCCTACTCGACCCCTATACACCCCTTTCGCTTGCAACTCGCCTCTGCTTTTCCTGGTTCTCTGTTTCTAAAATTCGACTTCAGTATAGAGGGGAGAGAGAGAGAGAGAGAGAGAGAGAGAGAGAGAGAGAGAGAGAGAGAGAGAGAGAAGGGGGGGAAGGGGGAGGGGGAGGAGGGACGAGGAATGGTTTGAATTTTGACATTTTGGGAGCTGCGATGCTTGTTTGGGTCATTCCGACGATTTAAGTTGCAGTATCCTCACTCTTGCTGGCCTAGTAAGGTAATGAGCGCAGGTAAAGGGGCGGGGCTAACACAGGGGCGGGGTTGACTCGCCTTCGGAGGACCCTCCCTCCCGATCACCCCCCCAAAGCAAAACCCCCTATCTATCCTAACCCCCCTTCGCCCTCCCCCTACCCCCTTTCCCCTCCTCCTCCTAAGTCAGAAGATGACCTGACAGTACGCCTTGTCTATACTCCCTGATTAAATGGTCGGTGCATAAAAAACGTCCGGGAACAGTTCTTCCTTTTTCCCTGTGATGGAGATGGTTATGTGTCCTGTAATCTCATTTATTCCGGCAAATCCAATCTTTGCTCTGTCTTTTAACTCGTGGTTCGTTCACTGACGGCGTGAGTGTGAGGTTGGTTTGTTACGAAGAGGAAAAAGGAAGGAAAAGAAACATAACCCCCCCCAACCTTCCTCCTTTTGTTCTGACGTTTAGACTTCTGAGAGACGATGATGTTCTCTCGTCCGGATTCGCTCGAAGACGAACAAGGGCTTTGCTTCGTCACTCGCTAATCAAAATGCATTAGCGCGTCCTGAGAATATATATATATATATATATATATATATATATATATATATATATATATATATATATATATATATATATATATATATATATATATATATATATATATATATATATGAGACTGAGAAATATTTTCTGTTAAACAGAATTTGTCAAATATAAGGAGCCCATAAAAATGCCAAAATGTAGAAAATAAATCATGTATTTCAGAGACCAACTTGCCTGATGAGAGAGACAGTTGGTCTCTGAAATATAGCATTTACTTTCTACATTTTGGCCTTTTATGGGCTCCTTATATTTGACACACACACACACACACACACACACACACACATATATATATATATATATATATATATATATATATATATATATATATATATATATATATATATATATATATATATATATATATATATATATTTGCTGTGTCTGTTGTTCGAGACTTTTATGTTGCTTTAGAGAGTGTATAGTGGTCTTAATCTTTATGATGAGCATTCCTTTTTATTTGTAATTATTCATTTGGCTAATAATTTACCCTTGATAATTTTTTATTTTATTAACTTTTACAGTTTCGTCCAGTCTTGATGTTGAATTCAAGAAAAACATAAGAAACATAATAATAATAATAATAATAATAATAATAATAATAATAATAATAATAATAATAATAATAATAAATGTATATTTTGTATTTTATTAACTTTTACATTTTCGTCCAGTCTTGATGTTGTATTCTCAAGAAACATAATAATAATAATAATAATAATAATAATAATAATAATAATAATAATAATAATAATAATAATAATAATAATAATAATAATATAATAAACGTCATTACCAGTGTCTTGGAATGACAGTCGTTTGTTATTTTCTTATTTTTGAATTTTCTTCCAATCTTGATAATGTATCCGTAAGAAGCTTAATCGTATTGTAGCCTCAATTTTTAAGAATTTTACTCGTTTTATAAAGTAATAATAATAATAATAATAATAATAATAATAATAATAATAATAATAATAATAATAATAACAACAACAAATTTCATTACGAAGGTCTTAGAATGACAAGTGCGTCAAATTACTGTCGTTAAAAAAGGATGTATGGGGAAAGAAGGCTGTTTTAGACTTGCGCCTGAAGAGTTGAAGAATTGCATATTTCCTCTTCTGCTCTGCTGTCAATCTTGATAATTGAAGAGCGCTGGTTACTTGGATAATTTACAAGTATTTTGTGACTGATATTGTGACTCGGGGAGCAATTGTCCTTCCGTGAAATGAGAAAAGTTAAGCTCTCTCTCTCTCTCTCTCTCTCTCTCTCTCTCTCTCTCTCTCTCTCTCTCTCTCTCTCTCTCTCATCTCTCTCATGTACATATATATATATATATATATATATATATATATATATATATATATATATATATATATATATATATATATATATATATATATATATATATATATATATATATATATATTATACATTTGTTAATATACATATATACAATATATATACATGTACTGTTCAAGTATGTATGTATGTGTATGTATGTATGTCATCTCTCTCTCTCTCTCTCTCTCTCTCTCTCTCTCTCTATATATATATATATATATATATATATATATATATATATATATATATATATATATATATATATATATATATAGAGAGAGAGAGAGAGAGAGAGAGAGAGAGAGAGAGAGACAGAGACAGAGACAGAGAGAGAGAGAGCTCTACTCGGTCTTATATTTGATGAAAACTTACAAAGGAGAAGTTTTTTCATCGAGGTTAAAAATGTTTTGTATTTTACAATAAAAATAGTGAAATATATGATTCAGATGATTAACATCTTTTTCTTAGAATTAAAAACTGAGAAAAAAATTCACCCAATGATTTTACTGTAATGTTTGAAAAGTTTATATAAACTGCTGAGCATTTTGGATGGACGCATAGCAAATTGTCCCAGTATTTTTTTCTTTTTTTCCATTTACTTATGTTTACGCCACTGTTTTCAAATTATTTCATTTTGAAGTTTTACGAAAAATATCTTATTTTTGGTAGTAAGATTCAGAAGTCACTTCATTGAAATTCCGATTTCAAACCACTGAGTGAAACTAAGCTGACTCTTGCTAGTTCTATATTCACCATAATTTTAATGGAAAATAAAAACTTTTCTTCTTCTTCTTCTTCTTCTTCTTCTTCTTCTTCTTCTTCTTCTTATTATTATTCTTATTCTTATTATTATTATTATTATTATTATTATTATTATTATTATTATCGATACTGCTTTCCAACAAAAAGTGAGTTACGTTATTCGTAACCTTTTCGTTGTATGTAATGGTTTTAGCTTCAGATCTCATAAGAAACCACATCTGATAATTATGTGGTTCATTCACATATCGATTTCGGTTCTACAAAAATGAGTCTTGGCATGTGCGTAAGTTGTCTTTGCAAAATGTCCCTTAAACAAGCTGTTTTTGTCAAAAGAAAATGCAAGAAATTACGGTCAGAATCTATAAGCAGTTTAAAAATATTCACTTAATAATGAAAAGCTACCTCGAATGTATTACAAATACTTATATAAAACTCTGTGACGTCAAGGCCTAGGTAAGTAATGTACGAGTTCTGTGCGATAATTATATATATATATATATATATATATATATATATATATATATATATATATATATATATATATATATATATATATATATATATATATATATATATATATATGTATGTGTGTGTGTGTGTAACGTACCTCTGTATTGTATCACTATTTAGGTTTTCATTTCTTTCACACGTCTCGAAAAAATCTGGAAGTGTAGACTGGTAATTTAGTTTTTTACAAAAATAGTGTTTTATTTTCTCTTTATTCCTCTTTAGACATTCCTTTGACCACTGATCCCCTCTCCCGGCGGCCTCGTAATAGACAAAAGGCCACCAACTTAATATCT
>NC_089754.1:43417270-43422270 GCF_040412425.1 Macrobrachium rosenbergii
ATATATATATGTATGTATATATATATATATGTATATGTATGTATATATATCCACATTACGACTCACAGAGTTAGTTTAATCACTTGAATCACAAAAAAAGAAATAATAAACCTGATAATGTACATCGATATTTATGTTTTGTTGTCATAGCAGAGCATTTGCATACTCCTACAGACTACTCTGAACATCTCGCAGCCCCATGCCAGGACACGTAACGACTTTCGACAAAAATGGCTCTCAGGTAACGGACCCCTCGGAATTGATAAAATCTCTAATGCGAAAAAATCAGTGTATAATGGTTGTTCACATACTGCACGCAGTACTTACATAATGTTTAATAAAATTATAAATTAAACAGAAAAAATATAAATGGAGTACTAAGAAAACACACAAGGTATTGATGTTTAGCAATGTTCATGCTTTATTTAATTTTATCACATTATATGACTCTTGCCCATCCATTTATTTGTACTTATTTGTGGAAATTATCATTCATTTTTATGTGCATTTTCCTTAAAACACTAATGAATATTTTGTTAAAATATGTCTTGATATGCCCGATTCAAGTTGATTAATATTTTACGTTCAGCTCTAATGCGTCTCTCTCTCTCTCTCTCTCTCTCTCTCTCCATGCACAAGTGCCTGCCATTACAACACAACAGAATTTTTGGTGGACTCATAGCTACAAAAGTAAATAATGATAATAGAATTGTCTAGTACAGACAAGCGCGTGAACATCTGCTTCGAATTCATAACGGTACCGGACACCCATAGCTCGCTTGCAAAATGTATGCGCACCTGGAATTGTATTTATACATCAGAGAATGCAGAGGGAATTTCCATGTTTTTCACTGCTGCGTCGGCAAGCATACATTTTGTTTCTTTATTTTTATTGTTTTTTAATTTTTTTTTATATTACAGAATACCATCATGCTTCATAACTGTGTAGGTTTGGTTTAAGAGTTATGTGATGTTAACCCTACGTTGATTCTCCTTCTCATAAGCTTCTGTGTGTGTGTGTGTGTGTGTGAATAGATGCGTGACTGCTGACTTCAGCAAAGAGAATGGCCATCTGTGTAGCTTTGTTTTCTGCATCTCGGCATCTTCTGTCAGAAATCTCTCTTTCCACCTCTTGAAATTATATCACAATTATTGTTGATCATATCTTGATGCACTTGTTAACTGAACCCTCTTTTGGGTACTCTGGAATGACACCTCTGTACATTATTAAGCAAAATATAAAGTAATGATAGTGTATGTGGTTTGGAAAATAATTCCCAAAAATTACTGTATTTTATCGTTTGTAGATATTATTATCAATCTACCTAAGACGAGATTTTTTGTCAGATTCCCTTTTAAAAGTTTTCTTTTAATGATTCCCATTATTTGGACTGATTCCCAGTATCTCTAGTTGAGGTTATTAAGGGTCCTTTTCATGAAATGGGTTCACAGATTCTTGCTCGGTAAATTCTTCTTGAGATCGTCTCACATTCTGATTTCCAGATTTATATCATGAAATTATTTTGCCATTTATTGGTTTTATGGCTTCACGGTTTGGTGTGCGTCATACTTTGATGGACGACCATTTATAAGAAAGGCAGACGCCGTTGGAATGTAAGTTCCATGACCACCATCTTTAAAAGCGCTAAAAAAACTTGCAACACATCATAGGAGTCTGGTGTGAGTGGCAATAGGTAAAATAGACTCCCAAGACGCCTTATTGTGGCCATTGTAGGGATCAGATCCCCTTTTGTTAACGCATGATTCTTAGATCCTAATTTTGAGAATGATTCTCAGACTATAGTCTTGAGAAGAATCCCAAGCCCTTAGAATCTTGTTCCCGAGAGGGATTCTCACATCCCCAGTCGCGAGAAAGATTCTCATCTTTCCGTTCCTGAGAAAGTTTTTAGGCTTATCTTTCTAGGGTGGAATATGAAGATTGCTGCTGTCATAAAAAATAATAAAGATGTCAGTCCTCGAGATTTCACGTGTTTGCGGAGGAACTTTCTTTGCTTTCCTTTTATATAGTTTATTTAACCTCATGTGGAACTGTGTACTTTCATTACTGTTTTCGTTGACGATAACTTTCTTTTAGTGATATATGCCTTAAAAGTGACATTTGGTATAAGCCTCTCTCTCTCTCTCTCTCTCTCTCTCTCTCTCTCTCTCTCTCTCTCTCTCTCTCTCCTTCTGCTTCCTGACTCTATCTAAGCAGTCAGGCAGATAGGCAGCCATATCAGAGATACATTGTCAGTTTCTAGAGGAACTGTTCTGTCCTAAAGGCAAAAATACAGAGACATTATTACAGCTGTATTCCTGGCGTTGAGAATAGTACTAAGCCATTTTTTCCTTAAAAAATGCAGTTTTTGGAAATTCCTTGATTGATGCATTTATGTCAGACATATTCCTTGTGGTGGATGCGCACACTTTTCAGCCTATCTTGTTGAAAATGACACTGCACGTTTGTTATTTCGAAATGTACACTTTGTTGAGAACGGAACGTAAACAGTTCCACTGAATCCTATGCTCTCTTGCATGAGTAGCTTTGTACAACACATGTAGAAATAGTTATAATAACCATTCTTCATAGGCCTTATTGACAGCGTAAATCACCCACTTATTACGCGTACGTTTTGCCGAGATCCGACTGGCTTTGCCATGTCTCAGTGGGAAAAGTAAGTGGCAATCAGTAAACAGGGACTGGGAGTCTTAGAGTATCCATATTTTCAAGACAAGAGTTGCCTTTGGCGATCCTGAAGTTTTAAACGACGCCGGAATCAGTCACCGAGCGGAGTTGTAAGCTAAAAAGTCAAGAGCGGAAGGAGAGACAAGAAATTAAAAAATAAAAACTGTCCATTCTCGCTTGGAATTCAACATGGAAGACTTTTGCATTATAACCGTCGCAGCAGCAGTTTATAAATTCTCTAGATCTTTTGCCGAGTAAAAGTCCGTGCTAGCACAAGGCCATCTTTTTCTGTCAACAAATAGAAATTCGACGACAAACATGCAGATCTGGAATAGTGGAGGATGGAAAATGGACACTGAAAATGGTACGATGTTTCATATTTTGATGTGGATATTTTATCGCTCTTGCCCCACGTACTTTGGTTTATTTCATATTTCTGCGCGTGTTGTTATCGTGGTGATTCATTCCAGGTTTCATCTCTCTCTCTCTCTCTCTCTCTCTCTCTCTCTCTCTCTCTCTCTCTCTCTCTCTCTCTCTCTCAGTTATACGGCATGACTTTTGGCCAGTTTTATGCTTGAAATATTTAAATGATTAGTCGGGTCTGACGTAGCAAAGCTGATCAGTGAATGCGAAAAATGTGTGAGATGACGTATTAGAATCTATAAATCACAACGTAAAATATGTAAAATAAGTTTTTCCTATTAGTTCCCTGCTTATCGAAGCTTACATTAAAAAATCTTTATAAATTATATAAAAGAAAACTTTTTTAAAGAGTAGTTAAATGATATAACTGTATGAAATGGAAAAGATCAATGCTCTTATGTCGAAAGTATATCTTGCAACGGTTACAACTAAACAGAGAATTCCAAAAGTTTAAAGAAATATTTCGGCATAAAAACGGGAATTAAATTTGTTTTTTATTTCTCTGACTGCACGATTTTCTGCGGAAAATATACTTAAGATATACTGCTTAGATAGCGCCAGTGATTTGGCTAAGGGTGAACTATGGTCAAGACAATAAATAGTTAATTTCCCAAAGGTTATTTATTCATGCTATTATTCATAATGAACTGACATTGACATGTAAAAGAACAAAAGGCCATAAAATACTGATCAAGCGTACACGATCAAATTCATCTTTAAAGAAAATGAAAAACCGAATTAAACAGAAAACAAGAATGATAACTACCTCCTTGGTGCAAAATTCAGTCGCCAAATAGCTATTAAAAAAAATCATGTTTTTGTGGCAAATGAAGCGTACTACCGACCTGAAGGTCCGTGCTTCCAAGGACTAGCGTGAGCTGCATATTTGGAATGAACACTTTCATTCTAATCACAGTTAATTCTCTGGTCTTTATGTCGAACATTACTGTGGCGTTGCATATTAGAGCTTCCTCCACTATCTACGTGTACATTCTCAAAAGTAGACTATTATGTTTACAATTCAGCTTCTCGCGAGACTTCTAACCTGGAATTCATTTATTTGAATTAATTTACATTTGCTCATCGGGCTTGAAATATTTTTTTTTAGCAATTCCCGTAATTGTTTATCGATTTACAAATCGTTTCCCATATTATGGTTAAATGTGGCTTCTTACCTGATGTCGGAATGGCTGTTCGTTTTCATTGACGTGGGTAGTATTACGTACATCCACTACTAGATTGAATACTAGCAGAAAAAATACTTTAGTAATGTGAACATTTAAGAAACATCAGTGTACGGTACTGATTCGTCTAGTCAGAGCATTGGGATAAAAATTCTAACTGGGAATCAGCGTGCTTTCTTCGGATATTGTAGTCCGAGTGTGAGTAATTAGAAGTTTCATAAGTATTCTTTAATGTACTCATGCCCTTTATGTCATTTATGTGTGCGTACACACACACACACACACACACACACACACACACACACACACACACACACATATATATATATATATATATATATATATATATATATATATATATATATATATATATATATATATATAGAGAGAGAGAGAGAGAGAGAGAGAGAGAGAGAGAGAGAGAGAGAGAGAGAGAGAGCATGTGGCCATGATGGAAGGGAAACAAAGTGCATCTTTTGCCTTTACTCTAAGGCACTTTCAAGCAATGCCTTGGACTATAGACAACAGGTGTTGTACTTATTTGTATATGTATATATATATATATATATATATATATATATATATATATATATATATATATATATGTATGTGTGTGTGTATATATATTTGTATTTATATACATATATATGTATATATATATATATATTTATATATATATATATGTATATATATATATATATATATAT
>NC_089754.1:43427270-43429770 GCF_040412425.1 Macrobrachium rosenbergii
GGAAAAACATTCATTTATAGCATCGCATAATTAGGCCGACGCCGTTTTTCACTTTTCTTTTTAAATAGGTATCTGTTCATTAGTATGTCAGCGTGACGTATAGTATGTCACTGCGTTCATCGTTATGTCAACCTATTCATCAGTATGCCTGTCATTATAAGCAGTATGTCAATGGTTAAGCGTTTAATTTTTCTAGGTCAACCTCGTCCTTAGTATGTCAGTGTTTTAATCAGTATTCCAGTATGTATGTTATCTTTTAAATGCCAGCCTGTACATTAGTATGTCAGTGCCCTTAAACAGTATGTAAGTATGTTTGTTAGCATACCGATGTTATTAACTATAAGAGAAATGTATTTTCCAGCATGCATTAGTCAGTATGTCAGCGTTTCCCCCTGTATGGCAATTCAGTATTAATCAGTATGTCAGCGTGCTTGTCATTATCTTCATCCGTTCGAGTGCACGCAAACCTATTAATTACTATTAAAGAGAATTTACAGGGATGTCAGGGTAAAAATCAGTTTGCATTTGCGTTCATCAAGTCGTTATGACAACAAATTTACCGTCGTTTGCATTCGAATACACAAATGGCTATTAGTTTCCCAGTGTATGTCAATATATTAGCATACCTCAGCGTGTTATGTGTGTTTATTCATGCGTATTTACTTGTATTACAGCATGTTTTGTCAGTTCCAAAACGTTCATAATTAAACCAAGTTATCAGCAGCGTATCAATGTGTTCGTCAGTATTGTCATAATTATCACCAGTGGCGAACGATCCTCGGTTTTGCATTAACGATAACATACCGATGAAGGGCGACGCTCATCCCCCTCCCCTCGCCCCCTCCCCCGTCTCCTGTCGAATGAATCATAAAGTTGCTAAGCTCTTGCGAAAAGTTTTTTTTTATTTTTCTCTCACTACTGTGAACTCGCGACTAATCGCAATACGATTTCGGTTGTTATTGTTCCGGCTTCCAAGCCTTTGCTTATAAGTGAGCTCTGGTGTGTCTTTATTTGAAATTGAAATTACTGGTTTGCTTAACTGGATGAAGTGCTTATCAAAAATAAAAAATAAAAAATCATATATATATACTCGTATTTTACCATGCAATGGATACGTGGATAGGTACAGAAGAAGAAATATGATAATTATGCTCAGTAATTTCCCGCTTTGAGGTGACGACAGACCTAGCTTTTGAAACCACTAAGATCATAAAAATTAGGTAACTTGTTTAGTTTAACAGTTTTTATTTTTTTATCAATTTGTGTTTTTCGATCCATAATTAAATTTTCTTCTAATTTCTTTGTCTCTAATCATCTGTCCCTCATTTCACAATTAACTTGAGATTTCAAGCACATAAAGTTCTAAACTTAATTATACATTTTTTAGTAGAGAAATAAGATATTTATCATCGTCGAGTTTCTCATGGGTCTCGTTTTGCTGATTTTATATTTCATTTGTATTTTTTTAAAAAGTACTAGAATTCATTACTCATCGCACTTGATGTAATTAGCTGAAGTAACCTTTCACCTTATGATCTGTAGGACTGTCCCAGTGCACAGGCGCAAAAGTTCACGTTGACGCCACCTTTTGGTCGTTAAGGTGAAACAGGATGTTTTCAGGAAATAACAATAATAATAATTACAGAGACTGAGGAATTTCCACTGAGAAAAACATAATCCTGGACTTCACTTGAAGATACAAGAAGTGCAAGGCACGTACAAAAAAATGTTTTTAGAATAATAATAATAATAATAATAATAATAATAATAATAATAATAATAATAATAATAATAATGCTCTATCCATCCAGGATCTATAATGGTCCTCTTTGAATGTACTGTACGACATGAAAAACCACGAATTTCTGCAATGGTTAGTTCACCAAAGACCTAAGCAAATTTGAACTTAACTAAAGTGTTAGCCGTGGGCCAAAAAAACCCGTAATTACCATATACTATTGATGGAACTCTGTAAGAAATTACGGAAGAACTTTTCCGAGCGTTTGTGGGAGATCGCCATAGGACCAAATATCGGTCCATTTTACCTTGTTTTATATTACTAACAGCTATTATTTAAGTCTAATGGATCGGTTCATGGCTTGTTCATCGTTGTCGGTTCTCTGAAAGTTTCCTTGAGAACGAGCCGATTATTTAAACAAAAATTATTAAAAACTAGTCCTTGAATTTATTATTCCGTAACGAAAAATACATATTCTGTGATAAGAGCATACCTACATGTAGGTGATAAGAATTAGATATAGAATTACTAGATTCTGGTTTGCAGTCTACACTGAAATATAATTCTGCATATTTCAAATATTGCTCATCTGTACTAAGACAACAACGAAGTCAAAATGTTAACATTGTTTACGTGAGTCTTGTTTTAATCTGCAAATACAGTCTTGATTTTAAGCGTTAAAGAGTAAAACGTAAGTATATATCCTTACATACATCAATAAAAGTTTTATATGAAAGGTAATGACTCATAATATATTTAATA
>NC_089754.1:43434770-43557270 GCF_040412425.1 Macrobrachium rosenbergii
GTAAAAGCTTAGCTAGGGATATTATGCGGCGAATAAAACTTATTAGACTAATTACTACGGAATTTATTACGATCAGGATTTGATATTCTCAGTTGACTCGATCTGTCCTCAGTCACACTCTCTTAGGCAAGCAATTCTGTGGGAAAAAGATGAGGGAAAGGTTTAGTCTTTCACTTAATTGTGGTTAACCACAAAGCTTAATAGGTAAAACAAGCCCTGTGTATTTTACTAACACAGTATGGTTATTTTATTGCCTGCTAACATCGGATTTGCTTGGGGAGTCGCGCCCAATTGAATGGGTTAGGACGACTTGACCAAAATAGGTGTACGCTGTCTGTGTTGTAGGGGGATCTCAAGTAATTTGTCCGTTATCTTAAAAATGTGAGCTTGTTGAACTGATTTCCAAAATTTATAGTGGGTATGAAGGAAATGCTTCGAAACACTTGCATCGGAATGTAGTAATACGGTATATCAAACCATACACACACACACACACACACACACACGTGTGAAGAGAACAAAACTAGGGTTTCTCTCAGAGATTAGAGATGAATACGTTGATCCTTTGTCTTTCCTTTTAAAATATTCTTTTATCTGTAAGCAGTTATGGAAAATAACCCAATAGCTCTCGTTTTAACAGCAAAAGCTTGCCAACACACACACACACATTAATAACACTCCATGCCTTTATCTCTGCCATCCTTTATCGAATATATCAAATTATAAATTTGCTTAGAAATTTATTTTCTTATAAAGAAAGTTCTTTTGTTAAGCTGAAACTTGTCAGTAAGCGGGTAATACTTTGCCATACGTTTGCATATATATATATATATATATATATATATATATATATATATATATATATATATATATATATATATATAAAATGTGTGTATTAGTTAATAAAGCAGGATAAAAATTAAGCATTACGATAAGTTCATTTAGTGCAAAATATTTGTGACAGTCATCTTCAAAACTGGTATCATACATCGTACCAAACCCTATTATTATGTATAATATACGATAATTATCGTACGAATGGCAACCATTGTCCGACGCATCTCGATGGATCCACTGCACTTTATGTGTCGTTATGATTATAAGTGTATTTCATCAGTAACTTTATAAACAACTAATATTTTCAATAAATTTTGAATCATTTATATAAATGCAAGTATCGTTATCTTAATTTTCTTTCAGCTCTATCAAATGGGAAAAACTGACATTGAAAATTTACAAGAGGAAACTTGGCGTAATCTAACGTGACTGGCATTGAAACCTCCCCTATAAAAGGTGAAAGATTCTGACAAAATTTACTTTTTGGGCCTTTAAAATGGCTAATAAAATACGTTATCGATTAATCGAGTAGAAAGCTAATAAGACCACGTATGTCATCGATTATAGAAATTGAATGTTTAGTAGACATTGTCTACTAACTACTTGTTCCCGAGTTTCATCGGCTTACTTACTAATTGCTTGGATGTGGGAGTTTCTTGACTTCAATATCCTTGAAGAATTCACTAAGTTCTCAATTAAGGGGACTGGGTGCTCTAAGTTCTAACTCGTCCAATGCCCTTAGGGACCAAGATGACAATATCGTGTAATATTCTCCACGAGGTGGTGCACAGGACATGTCCAGGTGATTACCCTCTTCATCAACTCATCTATGTATGGGCTCCCGTAATTTTCATATGGTTATTTCTCATCCTGTCCTGCCTTCTCACTCGTAAAAGACAGAGGAAACGAGTAAGCACGTTCGCATGTTGAGGATTAGAAGTAAATAAAACAATAAAAGGTTCTAGGTTGATAAAAATTTTGAAGGAAAGAGTAAACTCGTGCGCTTGTTGGGGCAAGAAAGTAATAAAAAATGGACGAATTTAAAAAAAAAGAATATGACTAGGTGTGTGTGTGTGTTTTTTTTTTTTAACCAGGCGCTTCAGAGGAGCCGTTACATACCCAAGAGAGCTTTTTAAGCAGAATACTACGTTGAACCGTATGGTCCTGGCCTGAATATTCAATTGGCCGCTGACCGCCATCATGTCTGCCAGAGCTACAAATAATTTCTTGTCCAGTTAATTTTAAAACCTGCAAGAAGTTAAGGCCATCATGGGACTTGGGCATGGCGACTTGAATATTGAAGAACAGTAGAGTATGCAAGGAATTGGTAAAGTACCAGCACAGGCTATTAGGCCATTTAGACTTTGTTTTTGAAAAGGATATGCAGTCAACCCTTGGGTGATGCATAGAAGGCATTACTAAAGGTTGTTTGCAGCGTCCGTTTGGCCCCTAACAGCATTCACTTTTGAGCATTTCACTTAACCTGGGTTCCTGCTCCCTTTCTTCGTGTTTGCTGTCCAGCCACCCCAACTGAAAGTGCCCCAGTGCTTGGCTGTATAGCAAGTTTTAATATATCTTCTCCATTGAAGATTTATGGTCCAATACTCACCACAGGGAGTTCAGGAAATTACGAAGTATTGGTTTTCAATGACGCGTCAATTTTGATGCGTTTTTTACTTACATTGACGTTTATTTCCATAGTTTTAAGAGTATATTAAGGTTAACAGAAACGGGAGGGAAACCACAGTTAGAAAAACGTGCAGTTTGGGTATTTAGAGTGCAAATGACTGGGAACCAAATATGCAGAGCCTTGTGTCCTAAGCTTTCTAAACTAATCATGCATAGTATGCCAAAGTTGACTGCAGACCAGGGGCTATAACCGACCTCTGAGGTGCCAGAAAATTCCTAAAATCTGCATAGAACAGGGTGGGTGGAACCCCCCGCTCCCCAACCAGTTCATTGGTAAGGTTAGGTGAAGGTGTATTTGGTTCTCGTTAATTTTTACCCAAGGACATACATTAAATGAGAATAGAGGTTAATATAAATTTGTCAACGTCAGTCAAACACGAACCTAAGCCATCAAACCAGATATTTAGGTTAAGCTGTTTCATTTTACTTGTATTGGTTAATATAGGCTAGCTTATGACAGATTAATTGTTTCCCAGCGTCTAGTTCAACAATAAGTATGGTGGATGATGATAATTTTAGTGGTATTTTCCCCATGGAATGTGAAATGCCAATGTAGGCCTATCAATAAAAGTCTGAATACTTTGTAGAATATCTAAGTCTAATGGTACTATGTTATGATGTCACAACGGTAGGAACAAACAGAATTTTGTAGGATACCAGAAGGAAATGTTCTAAAAGACAGGCAACCTCAATTGCTCAATAACTTCTTTCAACCATTAACTCTCACTTGCTTTTACATCATCCATTCTAGATTAGAGGGCTCACCTCGTTGAACCCCTTTACACACATTTTCCCCATTTTTTTATCACCCACTCCTTTCATATTAATCATTCCACTTCTCATCTGCCTCAGCCTTCTACACACCCCAGCAACTTGGCCCATCACGCCACAGGGTGCACAAGGAGTATGGGGTGCTCTACACATTAGTGGATAATGACCACTGACCACAATTACAATATACACCTACCACTCTATGTCTCAGGTCTTCGCTATGTGCCATACATTTCCACATTTAAAGCATTTCACTTGGCTGGCATTCTTACATTCTCTTACTCTGTGCCCAGATTCACCACATACAAAGCACATTCCCAAAGCCGCATACATTCACTCTTCCAGTGACCTCATCACTGTTCACTTCACTTCATGCTTGATCTTCCACTCATGACATTTGTATTCTAAGACTTCCTGTGTCCACTCACACTTCTGTCACAACTTACTCCCCTTTCTCTCCTTCCATTGCAACTAACTCCTCTGGGTGGTCTTTCAATCAGTCCCTTGCCATAATAATCTTCCAAAATTTCTCCTTTACTCAGACTGGAACATTCAGCAGTAGATCTCTGTAGATTTTCACATTCTTTGTTGTATGTATCCCCTGTTCTGTTCATTCTCATTCTTCCTACCTCTCACATTCTCAGATATGAATGTTGAATTATATTGGATCCCTGCCCAGGAAAATGGTAGGTTGCTCATCATACATCAAAACATTGTAATTCCACAACACCTAAGAAATGATACACCAAAACCCTGGCCCTCATTCACTAACATACATTTCTGAAATGTAAAAATTGGCAAGTTTCGAGCATTAGATATGAGTATGACTGGGTTTTCCTTGCTCACAGAAACAAGGCTATATATATGATGGTTGGTTTTGTGACAAAACAACTATTTTGATAAAGCACAATAGTTTGACAATAGGAAATGAAAAATTATTCATATATCCAAAGTAACAGATATTTGTCAGTAAAATTCCTGCCTTTTGTGCTGATGAACTCAAGTCTGAGCCTCTTGAAACCAGAAGGTTGTGTTGTTGATCAGCCTGTGTAAGCTGGAAGTGACAAATGATAATCAGTTCTATCTATCCAGACCATTTTAGTTCTGTCTGTTAGATCAAGTGTTGTGTACATCTTAGTTGTTTATACAGAAGTACAAACCATCACTTTTATGTAGGAATATTATTTAGCTTGAATTGAAAATGGTGGTCAAAGGGGTTGAGTAGGGAAAGACCCCTTACTCACTTTCTGCTACCAAGCTCTTTTCCTTTGGCCACTCTTAGCTGGGAATGTCTTGCTGTGGTCCAGGCTAGTAAGTTAAACTTGTGTTCTTGTTTTGAATTTTGATTACATGAGAAATAGTGTCATATTCAGAGTGAAGGGCAGGTTTGGTCAATCGCAGGTTTGGTCAACCTCCATTCTCACTGTTTAGGTGAATCACCATTGTTCAATACTCTGTCGTAGGGGAGAATTTTGCTGTTGTTTGGAAATTTCAGTAGTGGAGGTAGCCTTGAAGATTTAGCCTCCCACGTCCTTCTCACCACTGCACACCCCCTACTCCTCCAACAAGTACTACCTCCCCCTCTCTGGCAAGAATTAGGTTTGCGAGGGAGGTAGAGGACCAGTACACCTATCTGTATTATGTCGACTGCTGTGCCTACTGTTGCTACGACTGCCATGAGCTCAATGCTGATTAGCTTCCTGTAGCGATTTTCCTTCCTGTGGACGATGCCCTTGGTATGATTAAATACAAGGATGACCAAGTCATATACAACCATTCAGCTCCTTTCTGCTTGTGTTCGTTACTTACCCTTTGCATTGCATGTGCTTGCTCATTTGTATCTTCCTCTAGTTCAGCCATCACTGATCCAACTTGAACTCCACCAAGACTTTGATTTATGCTCCTGAACTATAAATTACTCTGGGAAGATACTTCCAAAAGAATTTGAATATCAAGGTATAATACAGGTTGATAAGGTGTGAGAGTGAGTGAGTGATGCTATAATACTTCATCCTACTCTTATCTTGACTCTGACCACTAAGACTACTAGAGTATATCTGTGCAGCATGGCATAGATTCAAAATAAGACAATATATCCCGGCTTGTCCCAGTTGACGTGTTTCATTCTAGTGATAATTTTGTCTTCAAGAGGCCCATTTTACTCAAGTGTAATGCCATTCCAGGGACCCATGGAATGGCTTTGTATATTAGAGAGGGTTTTTCCGCATCACATAGCCACTGTTTTAATGCAGTCGTTGTGAAACTAAGGGAGTTAAAGTCTTTGGGAGACAAATAAATCCATAAGTTTTTGGTAGTTATAGGAACCCAAATTTGGATGAATCTGTTTATGACTGCTTGCTTACCAAAATAGCAGGAGTTCAGGAAGCTGATTCTAAGGCTTGTTTCATTTTCGTTAGTGACTATTATGATCATCTCACTGAATGGCTGAGCTCAATTACTGCCACAGATAATCATATCGTTGCTGCTCTAGATTTCACCTGTATTTTTGGTTGTGAGCAATTAATAAATGAAACCACTTACCAATCTGGTAACCATCTTGACTTTGTATTCACAGAAGTTACAGGGATTGTATCTTTGGAGTAGGTTTACCTGTGGATTCATCTGATCATTGTTTGATTAAAAGCTAATGTGTGGATGGATCAAGTTGTTCCTTATGTTAGCTTTTCCAGAAAGGTATAATTGGAATCCCAGGCCAGCTGGGATGGTATTCACCATGGTCCTATTGAGTTCAGGAGGGGCAAAATTTATTGAAGTCTTGAATATTATTGAGTGTTTAAATGATCACCTCGAGACTATTATTGAAAGGAGAATTTCTTCTAAAATCCTCACTTTTGTCTCAAAGACAAGCTATGGTTTAATGCTGCATGTAAACTTGCCTACCTGTTTATCATTCATGGGGGAACAATCGATCAGGCTTTCTTTGGCGTAATTTTATTGAGCTTAGAAGTCATGCTCAGGTTGTATATGAGGGAGATTGGAGGGGTTATAATGAGGGTGTGATGAAGGAGATCTTGGTCGCCAGTGGGCGCTAATGGAACTGCTGTATATTGCCCTAAACAGAAGGCAGAACTTTTGGCTCAAGTCTGTGTGAGGGACAGTGTTGTGAGTCCTTGGTGTTACCTCAGTTATGCTTTCCGGAGCCTAAGTTGCGTTCAGTCACCTTAAGGTTTGGAAAAGTCAAAATTTACTTTTGGAACTTGGCAGTTATGGCAGCATGGAAACTAACAGGATATTTCCCATCATTTATAAAAGGGCTACTGATTTCATTGCTTCTAAGATTACTATTAATTTCAGGAAGACTAATTGTACTTGCAAGTTTTCCTTCTGTTTGGAGGGAGGGAAACATTGCTATATTACCGAAGGGACTAAGTCCGTCCTCATGCCCCACTGACTATTGTCGGATTTCAATTGCTCTTGTTTTATCTAAGGTTTTGAGAAGTTGTTAGTCAGTGAAATGGTGCCTATGTTCTGGCGTGAGCTTTCTAGTCCCTGTGGGCTTGTGGAGCCTATGAATTCTTATTATTCTTTAGATGAGGAAATCTGTTCTCTTTTCCTGAAAGTTTTAATAAACTTCATAGGCAAAAATTCACTTATGGTAAGTCAAATCAGTTGAAATTTCACCACAATAGCTGTATTCCTCCATTATGTCGGGAAGTGCTTGTATTTTACAGGATAACTAGGAGATAGCCTACTTGCCAGATCGTTCTGATGACAATGGTGAGACGAGGGAATTTTTAAATTTCAGAGCACGTATATAGTATATATCCATGATTATGAATGTATATAAATATAATTATGATAGTAACTGAAAAAACCATTGAAATTTTTTTGAAACCCTTTATCCTTTATATCTTTTTATGTAATCCCATGAGGGAGATTTCTGAAGATTTTGTTTTACTTTTACTTGGAGAAGTTGAAATCTGTCATGTTAGGTGGTCTGTAAAACTATAAGGAATTGACTCTTAATATATGCACACATTTTGTAACGGTTTTTCACGTTTAAATTCTAATTTAAATTTTTAGAAAGTTAATTATAATAGTAAAAAAAAGTTATGCCTGTAAACTTGAAATCATGTGTACAAATGCTAAATCGTTAACATTTTCTTGTGTTTAGAAGTGTGCTAATCTTTAGCCAGGAGAGTACCTTAAAAGGAAAATGCTATGGAGTTGATGCTCATTGTCCATAAACTAGAATCAAAACTACAATTTCTTTTAGCCCATGGTTTTCCATCCATATGCAGATGTTTCACTGGATATATTTCTAAAATCAGAAATGCCTGTAGATGTTGTTTTTGTAGTCATGGAAGTCTTTTTATGTTCAGTTTTCTGTTCAAAAATAGTTTTCTAGAATTAAAATCCTGGGCAGTGTTACCCCCTCTTGAAGTAAAGTAAAAACTGAAGATACATGATTTATGTAAAATATCTACCTTTTACATATACTGTCCCCTAAAAATATTTTGTGCCATAATAGTGTTTATTTACTTAGAGAAGTATTTGTGATATGTTTGCAGCCATAGTGTTCATGACTGTTGTTGTGTCATAACAGTGAATAGTGTACATGACAGGTATACCACTGAATATAGTTCAACTGTAAGATGTTGTGGCAGTTTAAATTGCTTTGAATATGAAAGTAGTATCCATATAACGTTATGTGCGATTTGAGGTAGGTTACCAGATGAGAAAATTGAAGTAAATACATAATTACTATTGTTGCCAGTTTATAGTTTCGTATACGGAATCATCCTAGGATGGCTCCACATGCGAAAACCAGAGGCTTGTATACCTAGGGGAAAGTACAAATTACTTTTAAAATTTGTCATCCCAAGAATCTTTTGTATGATGTCATGTTGAATTCTACTGAATCAATACCTGATCCAATGAGAAATATAACAGTAAGGTGAGGTTTGACTTGCTGTTTAAACGTTTGTCTTATGCTAAATTCATTATGAAAATGGACATGTCAAGCACTCAAAAAAAAAAAAAAAAAAGGCAGAGTCTATAAAATTGGTAACAAGGTGTTTGTGAAAGTAAATGTTAGGTGGGGACTCAATTATAAATTGATACGTTGTTTGAAGGTCCTTTCCAAGTTGTAAAGATACTTCTTGCAAGTAAAGGTTAAAAACTGACTAAACTCAAATGACGTAATATGATAGCTCACAAACCGAAGTGCATGGTTGATCAATTGATATTTTATGTACGTGTAAATTATGATTTATAATGACATGATTCTTGATGTTCTGTCACTGATTTTATGCCAATTTATCAATTGTATGCATGTTAAAAATGAAATTACAATTCAATTTTTACTTGCAGGTTCTGAAATTAATTGAGCATTGCTGGCAAGAGTTACGTTGGGGTTTCAAACGGTTGCTACTCCACGTGAAGGACCCCCAGCCTGCAGTCTTACTCACTGAAACCCTCAAAAGACCACATGCAGCCTGCTCTGTTTCTAATGTACTTCTATGGCTATGACGGAATACTCAGCAACCTACGATGTTGTTACAAAATACTCAATAGTAAAGGCAATAACGTTCTTTTAAAGGTGGATAAAATAGACCATTTTCTCTTGTACGTAAATCTTGGTATATTATTAAAAATATATGTATGGTTAAAATCCGCAAACTTGACGAGAACTACGGTCCTTGTAAAGCTTAGGGATTTTGTGTGTGCTGTATTTTTAACAATATACCACGATTTACCCACAAGAAAATGGGCCTATTTTATCCACACCTTTTAAAGAACGTTATTTCCTTTACTGTTTAGTATTTTGTATTGCCATCGTAGGTTATGAGGTAAATATGCCTTCATAGCCATAGACGCACGTTTAGAAACAGAGTTGTCTTTTTACACACAAGGGAGAGATATGTCAGTTTTATCTTAAACGATGCCATAGTTTGAATTAAGCATAATACGAGGAAATAAAAACCATCAAGTAACCGGACGCTCTTTTATTTAAATCCTGTAAAAATATTCTGAATAATGGGGTGGTTGCTCGTACCAATGAAAAAAAAACATTTTTTTTTTCCTCAAGCCACCATTGCAGTGCCCCGAAGGTGCGTCCTCAGCAACGGGTAACCTGTTAGCTACCAGCTTCGAAGCTGATCAAAGTTCCGTATTCTAAGCTGACCGCTGATTGCCGAGAAATGGGAAAAGCCCTTATATGCTTCCCTCGTGCTCTCCCCTATGTATTCCCATTTTCTCTGTTACTGCTGAAGAATGTTAAACCCATTAAGACAATCAAAGAAAACGATACGCACAGAGAATACAGGGAAGCGGTGGGTCAAGTTACCCCTAAAACAAGCCTTAGCTTGCGTTCACGGTTATGGCTGCTAACATAATATGCTTGGTTAACGTGTAGTGTCTAATGATTCCATGACCCGAATTTTGTTCACAGAGCTAATGGCCAGTAAACTCCGAGTCTATTTCTATGGATAACGCGTAAGAAGTATGTCCGGTGCTGTTAGCATACATTTCGGACATACTTTGTTTTCTTCGAGATACCGAAGCCACAAGAAATTCCCCCAACGGCTTTTTATAGAAAATGGGTCTTTCATTCAAGGCTCATAGAAAACCGAGGAACACTATGCAAAGGACCTATACTAAGATAAATGTATTTCGAACGTACAGGTAATTTGACATTGACTTTGTACCCAACATAGTTCTTGGTTTTGGGATATAATGAACAGTTTACCTGCAAATATTTGATACGAATATCTAATCCTTATTTTCAGAGATTTGTATGGAAAATTGACAGTTGTTTTCAATACGCAGTTACGACAAACATGAGACTTCGATTTTACAACCAGAACTTAATACTTCAAGCAAAATTTGACAGCAAAAGTGCTCAACTAGGTCAGTAACCATACTTAAGTGACAACTCAGTCGGTGCAGAAATGCTCTATAATAGCGAAATCAAATTCTTTAAATAATCAAACCAATCTCAATTTGTTGAACCTTTCACTTGACAATTTTAAAATTAGATTTCGTTCCCTCACACCCATTTAACCCAACATTTTTAGCCTAGATAAAAATATTAACTTGCACCAAACTATTGATTCATCCAATTTTTGTAACTTTAAATTTACTTTAGTTCAAAAAATTTCAATAATTATATGTTGAACTTGGTGCTAATTTCGTCTACAATATCCGCAAAGTGCGGAATATTTATTCATATCCTCAGATGTCTTTCACAAAATGAAAATTACAGGATTTTCATAAGGAAACTAAACAAAACTCCAAGGAAATTTATTGTATTTTAAATTACAAGTCATCCTTCAGTCTGTGTTGCAACGAAAGCCAGTTAATTACACAAGATACATACAGTCCTTACAAAAGCAGACAAGTGACCCAAATGCTTAAATCGTCTTATGGCCGACACCATTTAATGCAAGTGATTGAGTCGGGTAAATGGTCAGAGACGTGCAAAGCTAATATCCTCCTGCCCCGTTCTTCCTCCCCCAGCAGGACAGCAGGTCGGACTAACGTCAACCTTCACCGTACACGTGGACCACCAAGCCAGTTTAGCATCTGTGTAATACGTCCTACAAAAATGATACCATTGCCAGGTAATCAGAATGTCCATCACCTGATTGGAACATTCCTTCTGGTGATTTGACGTTGTCTAATTAAATCTTTCAGCTTCCAGTTTTTACAACAATAAATTGCAGTTTTGTTTTTATCACCAACCGGGTTTCAAAACTACGACTTTTTTCGTGCTGGTGGTGCAATACATTACGCTACACACTTCAATTTTGCCAACTAGAATAGGACTACAAGACTTAAAACTACCTACAAATGTAAATTGCTGTTAAATACTGAACAGGGAGCAAGGTCTTTAAAAATTACTGTTCATGCTGCTCACTAAAACAGGCCTACACATTAAAAATGTTTCACATCTGAACAGGAAGCAAGGTTTATGAAAGTTATATTTTCATACTGCTCACATTAAAATTAATCACATGCTCTCTAGACTAGAGGTGGACTACAAAACACCAAAAACTGCTGCTTTGAACAGATGCACCAGTAAAGGGTTGCCTTTTCATAACAGGGCTACATTCCACATTCATGATCATCAAGCACTGGTTAGGAAAAGCTCATGAAAAGTTTGCTGCTTATAATTTAGACATTTCATCTTGCCTATACTTTAAAATGCTAATACTAAACAGGTAAACTAGTTTTCAATAATTTAAATATCTTTTTGTCAGCATTCAGGATAACCTAAATCTTGACCTTATATCTTGTTTCTTTAATAACAACTGCACGCTTCGTAAGTGTCCTAAATATAGTGTAGTTTTACCCAATTTTTTACACTGTTACATAAAGCACTGAAACTTACTTTATCAAAAGTATCACATCAACATTGTCGATTTGTTTGTTTGTTAGTCAAGATGGAATTACTATTGCTTATTCGTGTTCCAGTAACTAATTACGCATTTCCTACTGGTTCTAGACAGTGCATTCGCTTTTCATATCCAGAATTGCAGAGATAATACCAAACCCCTATTCTTAAAAATGCTAGTGGGTAAACTAAGCTCGAAGTGACACCTGTTCCAAAAACTCTTCTAACCATACCTTTTAGGACAGAAAACTCTCCCCAGTTGATACATTTTGTAAAAGATCTTACCCGATCTGGCTCATTTTACAAAGCACTACACAAGAGGCAGAAAACTGACGGAGAAAAATGTTCCAGAAAAAAAAGACAACAAACACTTTAATGGGGGAATATCCATTTTCCATGCAAAACCAACTCTCCTACGTTGACAAACTTTGCAGGTAAACCTCACTTCGTGAGAAAAACAATTCTCCCCAAATTAACAAACCCTATGGGTCAACAAACGAAAACTTCCTCTCTACAAGATTTTTTAAGAGAGAGATAGAGAGAAAAAAGACTAACTAGACACTTTCTGGGATGTACACCTACAGATACCATAGTCACAAAATTAGAAACGAATAATTTCCAGATTAACCAAAATAGCCCTGAATCAATATTCTCTCTTGACAAAAACCTCCCCAACAAACATTTTCTTAGCAAAAAATCATCCCAAACTTACACAATTTCTGTAGAAAAAAAACCATCACAAGCTAACACTCTTTCCAGGTGAAAACATTTACAAACCAACAAACTTTATAAGCAATATATTACTTTGCAGAACTACCACACTTCCTGTGCAAGATGCCATCCCAAGGTAACAAAGCTTCTAGGCAAAAAGAATAAACTATCAAGAACTACCACCACAATGGGCGAAAAAAATTTCCAATTAACAGACTTACCTACACACACGCCTTTCCCAGGCACTTGAAAAAATTTCTGGTAAACTGACACTTATGCAAAAATCTTTTCCAAACATACAAATTTTTACTATAAAACTCTCCCAGGCAACCATCCTTTCTATAACTCTTTCGCACAAACACTTAGGCAAAACTATCATATACATTCCAAGCCGAAAGACTCATGAACTGCTGACTTCCGGAGCATAAAACTCAAAAGATATAAGACATTTTATGACAGTAACCCCTGAATCCTTAGACTAACTCCCACAATAGTAGACATACTCGTACATTCTAAGCAAACACACTCCCAAACCAGAATTCATTAGCGGACAAAACTGCAAGCTAGCATAGGTGGCAGGCAAAAATACACAAAACTAGCCAAAAAATAAAGAAAATGACTTCCTAGACAAAAAGTTCCAAATTCCAAACTAACAGATTTTATACCTCAAAAATACAAATTAATACAACGTCCAAGGTAAGGAAGCAAACATTTTCGGATCCTTCCTAGATATTGACCACCAAGGGTTTTAGCCCGGTATGTATCCACCTTTGCGGCGTGTTTAGGACAAGCCCGTTAAGGATTACCATAAAAACAAACAAAAGACTGTAAATATCATAAAGATAATTACCCCCCAAGAAATATTGGTTCTAGATAACGACCCCCGAAAATCTTTGGGGTCACTATCTAGGAAAGACCCACATTTTCTAGTACGGATATTAACTAACAGATTTGCAGTTAATTCCATAAACTAACACACACATTAGCATAAAATAGAATAAACTAGAATTGATTTATTTTGCAAACAAAACAAATTCAGCCATCTTGAAAGCCAAAGTATGAAAGCTAACAGACTTCCTGTAGGAAAACCATTTAAGATTAAGAGACTCCATTTAAGATTAAGAGACTTCTTGAAGGCAAAATAATTACCAACAGATTACACGAAGGCAAAAGCACCACAAACATCGTAAATGGAAAAACTATAATAAATACACTCTAAACCCACAAATTTTACAAACCAACCAAAATCCCCTATAAATGTAAACTAACAAACCAACCCAAAAGCCCCTCTAAATGTAAACTTAAAAAAGACAAAGCTTAATAAAAGCAAATTTTTATATGAAAAATTTCCTAAAGGCTCAAGTGTCGCAACAAACTTCAATGCAAAATATCAAAAAAACTTCCTCAAACCTCTAGTAGACCCCTAATTACTATAAAGTACCAAAACAACCCCAAAACCATTTATCACAAACAAACAAACGTCCTCCTCAGCTGTTAAGAATTAGCACACACTAAATGCCAAATTCATTTGTCACAATTTAATTTCTGAACAGCAAGTATAAAAGTCATCAGCAAATTGCTAAATACTAAATCCACTGTCATCTGAGTACCATACCCACTATCACCAGCTAACATCCAAATATCCCATCCACTGTCACAAGTACCAAGAGAATTCCAGATTATCACATTCAAACTCTTCCTGAATATCCAACACCACACTCAAACTAACAAACTCCGCAGTCACACACCAAACCTTTTCATAGTACAAAACTAGACCATCTAGAAGAACATTTCAAGAACCTTTTATTGCAAGCAAATACTGACCAAATGAAAAATTCTATCACGATTCACAATCACCAGCTACAGAATTATGCTTTCCTGTACACGAAAGTCTACCATCACGAACTAAGAAAACAACCACACCCTCCTCTTATTACATCTTACGAAAACCAAACATGGTTTCTCTTTTACAAAACTTTACCATAGAAAAATAACACCTCGAATTCTATAGCATCAGGAGGAAGGGATTATAATACAAACCACCATCATGGAAAAGACGTCCTGAGCCCTGAACTTACTATTTTCCTTAGGTTTCCTGAATCCATTCCTGTAACATATTGGAAACTTCGACCTCTGTCAAACTCCATACGATTAACACTTGGAAAATCTCTACACATTAACTGACATCTTGAAAGGTAACCTGTACATCAGTGAAAGGGAAATTTTATAACCAACCAGTGTCTGAAATAGTTATCCAACATCAGGTAAATAATGTAAAATAATTGACATTCTAGCGATGTCCCAACTTACTATGACTCTTCAAGGTCCGCCAAGACCATTTTGGAGCAATGATAAAGCGAGACCAGTTATATACCTCAAATATTCATGAAGCAATAAAACCAGTATGACTATTACATAACCACAGTACATCAGGGGTATCAATCACTAATTCTAAATGCCAACACAAGGTTTAGTCAAATATTACAAAACCAGTGGACATCTGAAGGCAATTAACCATAATAAATACATAAGCATCTCAAAAGCTGCCTTCAAAGATTTCTCTAACTTCTCTAGGAAAAGTTTTACCATCTCAAAAGCTGCCTTCAAAGATTTCTCTAACTTCTGTAGGAAAAGTTTTACCAAACTTTCCACGGGACTACATGTCGACTAAACCATCAATCAAAAGTGTAACCTTACAACGAGGGCAGTTCCCTCACCCGATTGCAGGGAAAACCAATGTTCTTCAAGACTAATCTTTTTCAATTAGTGAACTGGAAATTATGTCACAGAGCCACAAAAATCCCTTTTTGTATGGTATATGGCAATCTTATTTTAACTTTTTCTGTATATTAGTGACTAACGAATATCCTTGTTAAAGTTGTCACAATGGATTTGTCAATTCTATGCCATAGGCATCAAAATTCTCCCAGGGTTAACACAGCGTTGTTTGTCTAATTACTAACGATGCTATCAATTTGTAGTGTATTACACAGAGTTTCTAATAATGACAACTGTGGTATTTATCCCTCCTTTATGTCAAGTGCACCAATATGAATGTCAGCCTAAGACGATGAAGCGTTTCAGCCCCAGGCTGGTACCCCCTTTTGAAACAACGGCATGTATCCAAAATATAATTAAAAGTATCGTCTTAAACTCGACCAAAGGAATAATTTCTTACTAAAATTTCTTAAATCATTAAATTACACCTTAAAAGGCATCTGGGGAGATATGAATAATATTCACTACTTATCAGTAACCTTGTGAAAGTTTTATGTAAACCACCCCAAAACTCATGCGATACAGCGTAAGTTTTGACAAACATTTTTTTACTTATGAAAAACAAGCAAACGATGCTTTGCAAGGTACATTTTTATATTACACCACCAATATACGTTAACTTGGACAGGAAACAGTATTTCAAAAAGCGAAATTTAATAAACTTTAAAAGTAATAATTCTGAAGTTTCCCCAAAATGAGAATTTTTTTCTTAGAAAATGAAACAATTTGAAGTCACGCATATACAGCAGTTTTGCAGCTCAATATACTAAGAAAATTTAGCGAACTATCCATAATGAAAAAGCCAATCTTAAATACAAATATGTTTGAAGACAAATCCACAAACATTTACAAATAAAGTAATCCATAAACCCTAAAAGGAGAATTTTTGCAGCTACAAAGCCAATCACAAAATGACTGACACGCTCGAAAATATATACATCTTAACTAAACGTCTTTTGTTTAATGTTCCTCAGTGCTCTACGAAATTTAAGACTCATTTTCCATAACAAGACGTTAAGTGAAGATCCTGTGTGAAATCTCAAAGCTGAAAACAAAATGTCGAAATGTATGAAAATCGAGACTTTCTTACATGTTAATCATAGAAAAATTATTTTGGTTTTGTTGGACATTTACATCTGTTTGGAACAAAATTCTGGTAGTATCATATGACGCTACATATAAAACAGGCATATATGTACAATTACAGTCATAAGAGTGCACGTAAGTTAGGCTTATCTCAGTGGTAACCTGACCCCTCCACCATCCCTCAGACTCTCTGTACATGATGGTGTTCTTTGACATATGAAAGGGTCTTGTCATTCTTCAGCAGTGACAAGAGAAAATGGGAACACATCTAGAAAAGCACCAGGTAAGCATATATGGACTATCTCCGTTTCTCGGCAATCTGCTGTCAACTTAGAAAACGGCCCTTTGATCGGCTTCGAAGCTGGTAGCTGACCGGTTACCCACTGCTGAGGACACACCCTCATCGGGGAACTGCAATGGTGACTCCAAGGAGTCCTTTATTTCAATTCTTTCCAGTTTTCTCTACATCTACACAATGTATACATAAATGAGGACTTCTGTAGTTCAACTTACGCCCCTTTAATAATAAGCCATAAATCATTTAGTTTTCTTTCTACTTCTCATGTTTCTAGATTAACATTTAAAGACACTGCTCTAGTTCCCACTTCATCCTCATCACCTGAAGCATAGGCCCTCCCTTTTCAAAAATTAATAAGAGATGAAACTTACAACTTGAATCACGGTATAAACCACGAACTACACAAAATTTACGAAGCAAACCTGAGAAATCGCTAAAATTTTACCTCATTTTCAGACTCTGACACAAAATCCAAATCTGTGATCATGGATCAATTGAGCAGATCAGAATGTTCAAGTGGCGTTCTTAAGATAAAGTGTGAAAATATATCTAGTAATACAATAAAGGAAGCTTCAAGGTGTGTAGGGCAAAGGGTCGCTTCAGCAAAAAAAAAAAAAAAAAAAAAAAAAAAAATTCATTTACATCAGTGAGAGAGAGAGAGAGAGAGAGAGAGAGAGAGAGAGAGAGAGCCATGAACAATTTCTAAATTAACTTTGTTACTTAATAAAAATATCTCTTTCTACTATAGCTAACAACACCATTATTTTTACTTTGTATGCAGGCTTCCCTTGGTCGTACCACGAACCAACCAAAAATGACTGTAGTGACCTTTCTCAGTTAAATGACTCGATGAGAACTGAGCAAAATGTAGAAGTACAGAAGTCCTTGTAAAATTTTATATTACAAATTTTTCCCATTATCAAAATAAATATTTAGTTTAAGAGCCAATGGAAATATTATATTACTGACATTCAATGGGAATTGCATGAAACATTTTAAGACTTAAAACTAAAAAAAAAATTTACACCTCAATTAAAAAATTCTGTCAAGACACTATTGGCATGGGAAGTTCTATATTTACGAAACCTATATATCTAAATCAATAAAGGAGAATTTCATTTGTCAACAACGTTTACAAAGCCAAAAGTATCTAGATTATTTAACAAAGGTTAACTACAAACACTGACTGAAATTACTTTCTTCCTAAACCAAGACAAACTTTTCCATGAACATTTTGCTTTTTACATTTCGAAATTTCACTTGAAAACTGAAATTCCTTGTTATGGCTACTTATGTGAGCTCAATCACATTCCTAGGGTAAGTATATCTGTAACAAAATCAAACAAATAAATCTTCACTATTACTTTCCATCAGTCGCGTAAGTTTTTCTACGCTCCTTGTTCCGATGTCTTTAGCTAAAACTTATTGCTGAGAATCGTAAGGAAAGAGAAATGAGTGTGACTTGATTGTTTCGAAAAACAACTTAATAATGATGGCTAATTTAAAAGCAACTATCCTAATAGGTCAGATACCGAATTTCCTTTTCATAACAGATCAAGAAAATATTTAGTGTTCCAGTAAAAAAAAAAAAAAAGAAACTAGTTCTCAAGATTTCAACCCTACAAGAAAACATTCATTGTCATGTCAATGTATCATCAAGTAGTATGGCTCCTTCTCTTAAATGAGTTTGCCAACTGATTCCATCTGAAAAATCCCTTTTTAATAATACGAGACCCACCTTAAAACTTAAATTTTTTAGTTTCCTTGTTCATTCTTATTCATTCAAGATCATCTTCAACCAACGTAAAATTAATTTAAAAAAGCACTTTGATACGAGTTTGATAATTACTTCATATACCTGGAACCTCTGTTAACATTAGAAAACTAAGTAGCCCTAGTATCTAAGTTTACATACCTAAAATCGTTGTCAGCAACAGGAAACTACTCAATTTAGGACCTTCAATTTGAGTTAAATTACAAATTCATATACTGTACCTAAAATACCATTATGAACAATATTAAACTACCCTGGAAATAATACGTTACATCTTGACCCTCCACATGCCAGCAGTGTCTTGATCTATGTTCAGAGCTGCCATGATGATAATACCCTTGATCAGGTTCTCAGCAGTACTGAACAGTATTAATTTCTAATCAGTTTATGTTTAATGATGAGCAAGATGCATTATTGTCATGGCAACTATTGTACAAATTTAAAAAGTATTTATAATAAACAGTTACATAACACCAAAAATAAACAATTTACTTCTTGAAATATTTCCTACACTGGACTGTTCACAAGTTCATACTTCAATCTATGATACCCCTCTTTAATTAAACCAAGCCTTTACGTTTCGTAAGTGTCCAAGTATCAACATTTACTGATTATTACAATAAAGCAAGGCCTAGCAGCTATTAAAAATCCTCATAACATATTAAATGGTTAAGGCTTTGGGGAATATAAGGGGAACTTTGACTAAGTTCCTACCATAATCGGAGCTAGTTCAACCACATAAGTAAGACTCATATAAAGAGAAGTCTGTCAGTTGTTTGGACTTTTATAAAAAAACATTGCCTGTCCTACTGGGTAATGCCTCTGAACTTCTACTGCTCTAAAACATTCCTAAATACCACAAATAAATTTCTATAAAACAACAGTGAATCTGTCCATAACTAATAAACCACTAGCTGTAAGCCAGTAGGAACTTCTCTAAACTTATTTTCAAATAATCAGAATGACTTACAATCAATCTAACCAATTGAAAACTAAGGAAAAATATATCTTGAAACATAAGACTTCCCAATACCAGACATCATAGCACTGACGTCATTAATGCATACTATATTAGCTGATCTTTGAACATTTCAGTCACTATTCATCCTGAACTAGCCTGCTAGCTGATATCCTAAAAATTTTGAGCAAAAAGTAAAAAAAAGTAGTGTTCTGCTAAGTCTGCGCCCCCATTGGCTGATATTAGACTGATAGGATGTATGCATCCTTAAAAATAAAGAACCATAAAGAGCCACATGATGGGTAATACAGACTGATATGATTTATATTTACCCTAGTATGAACCACCTGATGACTAGTATTAAACTGACAGGAACACTCAAGACTAAACAATATACCATACAGCACATTCAACTGACGAGAAATTAAAATAAAAAGTATGCATCCTGAACCATATTTAACAAACTAATTGTTGATATTGAACTGACAGTTCACTGCCATTCATAATGATTAAAACGACAAACTCTACAAGTTTAAAAAAAAAACGGTACTGAAGAATATTTGTCGTAGGAGAATCTTGCAATTTTCCTTCGGATGCTTAAAATTCCACTTGCCAGATGCAGAATTTCTGAAAAAAGCAAGAAAAGGCAATTAATTCCGGTAAACTTTAAGATATTTTTGCTTACAAGATATTAAAATAAGGGCATGATTGCATATAATCAGGCCTCAAGCATCCTATACCTGGGCCCTTATTACTAAGTGGGCTTAGACGGGACAGTGTTTTATGGACATAACACTTGAATGTTTGACACTTGCAATAAATGCCGATATAATAAAAGCTTTCGATTACAATGCAAATGTTACCGAAAACTGGCAGGAGTCTCTATGGCAGTTTCAATGAGCAAAATAATTACAATTGTATCACAGTGAATTACTATCATTAATACTATTGTTACTTTGGCTTAGTGACATTTGAGTACAACGTTCCGCCCCCTCTCTGAACAATATTACAGTTTCTTTCAGTACTCCCTTGACTGGGTAGATCATTTAGAAAAAAGAAAGGTTAAGGATGGCAAAATTCATACATAAGCACTATAACTGATCCAATATCATTACGCTAATGGCATAACTAAACTAAACTAACCTAACAAAGCTTTAAGATTTCACATTTCACTGTTTTCATTCTGTCATAGGCCCCATTCCGTAACTTTCAATTGCACTGAGTTTCGCGCCCCAAGTCCTTAGTTCTGGATCTATCTGTACAACCATTCCTATCCCACTTAACTATTAAACTAAAAGAATCCTCATTTCATGTTCATTAAACACCTACCTTTGTTACAGTGTTACGCAGTTTGAGATTATTTTCTTCCAAATTCGTAGAATATTTCCTTCGGGAACTTTCAGGCTGTGAAACACCTGAAAAGATGTGATATAAGTTAATTACATCAAGGATGACTGAAATAACTATTGTTCAAAGGTATCAAAATGTGGACATCATTAGCTTCACATTGAAAAATCACCAATAAATGCAACACAGTGCAATAAACTCCAAGAAACGTGGGTTCGAGTCAATCCTCCCACTTTCATAAGCATTCAGTCCTTTCAATTATTTCCCCACTCATCTAACCTAAACCACCACCCCGTCCCCAAACTTTAAAATTAGACAAATTTACTCTGAACATCAAAAGTAGCCGAGCAGTTATATAGTCTTGACTCTCTATCAAAAAAAAAAAAAAAAAAAAAAATACATGAAGCCGATTAAAGCTACTTCAGTACAGGAATTTAGTATTTACTTCAGCAAATCCAAATTATTTCATACTCCCTGAACAGTCCACACCCCGAATCATATCATCTTCAAGGTATATTTCCATCTGTGCACTTCCAGAAATCTCATGAACTTGAATATTTACGCTGTAAAGTAAATACCACCTTAAAACTGTTACCTCTTTTAGTACTACAACTCATGGTTTACTGTTGTTTCCAAATCCTCTAATTTTGTTAAAACAGATATCGCTAGCGTAAAAAGACAGTGAATTGTAACCTAGGTGGGAAGTGGCACAGCTTGTCATGTGGCCAAGAGGGTAATACCACTACTCTTATTGTTCCTTTGCTTACTTGGTTTAGTTGAACCGGAGCCTGCATGGCTCCCAAAGTGGGATGTACTCTCATTGGGTTAACGCACCTGATCTCTGTCCTCATTTATATGTATATGATCACGTTCCATGTCCCCTTTCTTGCAATAAGCTTCTTGTATTTGCCATTCAATTTCAATTCCCAAAACAGTAATTTTGCCTGTTCCTCGCTCTTCTATGCTAGTAATTCTACTTCCGCCTGCTTTTTTTCACCATTCAAAAAGTAATGTCAAAAACGTCGCATGATGCCACGCTTATCGAAAAGTTTAATCAAGTTTTGTTCTTAATACAGCTACTCTGCGGCAGTGTGTTATGCTAACACCTGTTCCTTTGAGTTTTATCTTACAAAATTTTTTGAAGCAAACTAGGTCCTTATAAACTGTATAACAGTAACAACCTTTTAATCAGTAATAATAACAAATAAATCATGAGAAAAATCTGTTCTGGATTAATCAAACATTCGACGTTATACTTTTTATTCAGGAAATCTGAGGAAACCAGAATTTGGCTAAACTAATATACACTTTTTTACCATTCGACAGTTATTGGTCATATGATGCTGTCGTAGAATATTCAAGTACCATTCAGCAGTTATTGGTCACATCACGATACTGTCGTAGAATATTCAAACTGTGTTGTCCTGTACATGACGTGATCAATCGTCCTTACCACCCACAGACCTAAGAGAGACGAGACTGTTAGAGCAGTATTAGCTGAATCTGACCCAAATCCTAGCAAAGGTATTAGGCTTACAGCACTATCTGGAGGCTAACATTCAAAGGAAATACTACAATAGTGTGTACCAACCCTTACTACTCTGCTTTGTATGTCTTAAAGAGTGCATGGCTAAGAACAGCCAGCTTGCTGCCATAGTGGATGGACCAAGAGTCATCACATAAACTTCACTAACATATGTAATAAGGGGGTTGGATGTAAGATGCAATAACAGAAGTGAAGGAGGGTGCCTCTCAGCCTATATGATGGGAGATCAGATGGTACTACAATGCTGTCTTAACAGAGAGCTGCTGCGAGTCTTTTGGTAATGCAGAAGAGCCCCTCATTAGCTACTATGGTCTATAACTCTGGTTTACTGTTACGGACACCTTCACGAGGAATAACGGGTACCTCCAGAAAACGTTAGAATTTCTATTACATACAGAGTACTTCTAGAGAATTAATTTTAAAATACACGTTCTGTAAACAAACCAGTCTCATAGGATGAGTATCTATAAACAAAAAATATGCAGCACAACAAACCTAATAATCAACATCAAATCAAAATGAGCATGAATATGGTTCTCAAGAATGATGTTCTGGGCTAATGTTAAGAGGAATAGACTGTCTTTTTCAGAATCAACATAGCATGTGGCACGGACTACATTTTATATTAAAAAAAAAAATATAAGGATGCAGTTTCTGACCGTAGTTACATTATGTACGATTACTGTTGAAACCTTATTAATTTATTCCCATCCCAAGTCCCATACTCATAATTACGAACTACAGGAAACTTCAAGTGAGTCATTTGAGAAAATTTTATTTTTAAATAAAAAATTCTTGCACTCGTATCGACCCTTTAATTATCGATGGATTAATTACTTTTTTCAAGGTCATCACACTAGATAAAGTGTTCGTAACAATTCATAAACTTACTGATTTCAACAGTGGGCTCCTTGCCCTTCCGGAGGGGGTGTACCTTTCTCCTTCGACGTCGAACTTACTGCTTCGATGTAGTAGCAGTCCGGTCGTTTGGACAAAAACTGAAGTCGTTTCGATACATCTATAAAGTCGATTTCATACAACGGAAGTAGTTTCCACACGAACATTTTAAGCACCAGAATCTGATTTTTTCGTAACATTGACGAGTTTCATCGTATAAACTAAAAGCCTTTCTGTTTTGCCGACAGAAATCAACCATGAATTCATATACAGATTTACATAATTTATGTCTTTTACAATCTACAACTTTTAACCAGGCAATTTTGTTGTTTTTTTCCTACTCAATTTCGTGATTTTGATGTTACCCATACTTTGAAAAACATGTTGATTTTGCTATTCTAAATCGTTTATACTACATTACTGAGCTTATTTAAATTTACTAAAAAAAAAATATGACGATTAACCAAATAATTCCTAAATTTATTGAAGACGTTATACACCTCACGAGTTGAATGACGCTCCACCAATTACCAACGATTATCTCAAGACAATATATTTACAGTAACAGACCAAGTAATACTTTTTGTTTTGTAGCATTTATCTGAACTTAGCGCTCTGAAAAAAGTAGAAGTGATACTATTATTACACGCGCTGGCGTCTGTTGTCAGAACGATCAAATCTTAGATTTTTGTTTCAAAAAAATAACTTTAGACTTGAAAGATATATCGAGAAAATTCGAGTTGTATCGAAATGCCTTTATGGACGTACTGAAACGACTTCGAGAGAAACGACTGTAGGTCTTGAACCGATCTGTCTGCAAACAAAAATTGAACCCACATGAAATACTTATTAGATACAAAAGTTCGATAAAAGTCAATAAGGATGAACAAATCTTCAGTTATAAGAAATTGTGCTATGTAACTCCTTTGGTTAATATTCAACTCAGCATTTCAAATTTAAGCATACATTACTTTTTTTGGCCTTCCGTAATAAAAAGTCATTTACCTCGACCTTTTTCTCAGTTTCCAAGGAAAATGGTTTAATTACACATCAGTAATGTCCAGTGAAACTGACAATTACTGTTAACAAATTCAGATACTTAACAATACTGTACATCAGCAATGTACAGTGAAACTGACAATTACCGTTACCAATTTCAGATATTTAACAATACATCAGAAATGTCCAGTGAAACGGAAAATTACTGTTACCAATTTCAGGTATTTAACTCTAATTCTAAACAAAATAACGTATTCCTACGCTGCTTGCCTCTCCCTCATCAAAAAGGGGCAAAGTTATTTTTACACATAGTTTTGGTTTGTCCAAACCTTGACCTGCCGTAGTAACCTTATTTCCTATATGTCTTAAGCCATAACACCGTTACATTTGTATGTAATATGAGGTTTTCATTGCAGGTATGCCGCTAACTGATCACTGCCTGCCCAATGGGCAATACAAATATTTACGCGCACACACTCGCATACGGAAGATTTACCTTGCCACATTAAGTTCGTCCCCCGTGGCGCGAGGATTAGATCACCTCGGCCAGGCTCTCCCAGTCTCAATAGTGTTAGGAATGTGTACTTTTTGACAGAACAATAACTTTTACTTTCTTCTCTCCTGTCTCTCACTCTCTCCCGTTCCAGTTTGTGGGTTATCAGCATTTGCTGTATAGGCATGTTTTTTTTTTTTTTTAATGATATTCGATGCACCCAAAACTCAAAAAGGCTCTGGAGAAATGAGGTGTAAAGTGTCTACGCAATCCAGGAATAATTTTATTTAAACTGGTTGAAATCTCGTATTTTTTCAAATGTAGTCAAATTTCGCAAACATTTTGAACATATATAAGAATTTGAGGAGCTCGCCATATTTTCATTTGTAATTCTATCAATATTTAAAAAAATTAATATCTCGTAAATTTAGGCACATCGTTTTCAAATTTATTCCATACACGATGGAAATTGACTGGAATTTTTGAAAAATTTTGGAACTAACTTATAACGCAGTTAAAAACTTTATCTGTATATATATATATATATATATATATATATATATATATATATATATATATACATATACATATAATATATATATATATATATATATATATATATATATATATATATGTACATAATAAAGTTTTTCACATCGTTCGCAATATACCGATTGTCTAAATACTTTATATCATCGACAGCCACAATGGCCAGCTGTCCCTTACACCAGACTCATAAGGGTTGCTTCAAGTTAAGTATCCCCTGGTGTTTTTAGACAGCTGAAGCATAATGGTTGAGCATTTCATCAAAAAGCAATTCAAGACTTGTTGACCTACATAAGAGGAGCCAGTCTTGCTAGAGAACCCATTATTATTCACCGCTGTGATGTTCATAACTCCTATTTTTAAACTTTGAAATATAATTATCCAAGAAATGTCATGTAAACGTTCCATGCTAATAACTTGAATACTTGAAACAGTTATACTTAGAACAGTGTCCACCTATTTTACAATTAGTTCGATAACATTCACATTTTCCCCAAGTGCCCTCTCATTATGCAATAAGTTAAAGCATTCTAGGCCCAGGGTAGCGGTTTGATAAAAGGTCACCTTCATTTCACTCATTCTGCTTGTGCGTAAAATCAAAACTTCAGGTGTATCTATCGTCTCTAAGTTAATTACTTCAACTTTCAAGTCCAGAAAATACTCCAGCTGCCCGGTTATTCTATATGTAAGAAGTTTGTAATCAGGGATAACTACAGTACTTGAAGCATAAGCTGAACTAAGGTTTAAACCCTGTTTATATTTTCGAATTGCTGATGCATCCAACCGCTTTAAGCGGGGTACACACTATCCAACATGCTTGTCCAGCGTGTTTGCTCAAACATCGCCATAGATTGAAACGGATGTTTGATCAAACGTCAGTATGCCTGCCGACAACGTCCACGCAACATGAGCCTTAAGAAAGCCTGCATAGCTCTACTTGTAGCTATAGCCACTGAAAAGCCTGTTAAACGAAAGAGTATGGATGAAGGAGTGGTACAAGATAAAAATAAACTATCTCAGGACAAACAGGCTGTTTGACCATCGAGTGTCGAACTGCTTGTCAAACCTTCCTACCTGACCACACACACTCAAATTGTTTTCAAATTGTTGGATCAAACACCTTGTTGGGCAAGCATGTTGGATAGTGTGTACCCCGCCTTAGACGGAACCACAGCTTGTGCTTAGCGCAGAAAGCTCAAAGACTCACTCGATTCACAGCCTAGCTTTGATAATTACCTTCTCTGTACAATCGTTTGCTTTATAAAACTGCTCAATACAAGCAAGCACTTACGCTAAGAAGCTCAGCATGCCCGCGACACCCGCCTAATGCCTATTTAATTTTGAAACAAGTTATGTAATTCCAGTCAACTGATTACCCCTAAGCACAACATTAAACCGAGTTCCCTGTCTTTTGCGGGAAATTCATGTCCAATACTACAGTATATTTTCGCCAGAACAGTGGTGGGTAATTTTTCGTTAGACTCCAGCCAGCCATTTCGAAAGGCTCCAGCTAGCCATTTTTGCATGAAAACCCATTTAGGGTTTTTCGTGCAAAAATGGCTAGGAAAGGATGGGGCACTAAAAATACCAACCTAACGTAACCTAGGGGTGTTTACTGGTTAAAATTCTGCCGTATTAGCTATGGAGCCGGGTGGGGGCCGGTATTGTCTTACCTTTTAAGTCGTAATTTGATTTTGTTATTAAGCATTTAAGATGATTGTGTATTGAGAAGAAATTTTTTGTTTTAATGGGTTATACTCAAGAAAAATATAAATTATAATGTGGGAAGTGGCTGAGGTTTTCCGAAAAATAACCCAGTGCTGTGACGTGGTATGAAATATGCAATTTGTTTTAGTAAACCAATTACAGCCATTCCTGCCAGTCCTACAGTGACGAAAACTTCCTGAACTGATGGACATTTACTAAACAAAACGACTGACAAAATTGGCAGGAACTGCTATTTTGGTCCAATGCCAAGAAGATCGTTATCTCAGAATTATACCTATATCATCAGGAGTAAGTGTATAACTTCTGGTAACAAAAGTTTTCAATTCTCATTTATGCTTTCGAGAAGACCACAAGGTACATTCCTAATCCAGGGCTGAAAGCCGGTTTATAACAATACATTTCTACCCAAGGCTGAAAGCCGGTTGATAACATTACATTCCTACCCAAGGCTGAAAGCCGGTTGATAACATTACATTCCTACCCAAGGCTGAAAGCCGGTTGATAACATTACATTCCTACCCAACTGAAAGCCGGTTGATAACATTACATTCCTACCAAAGGCTGAAAGCCGGTTGATAACATTACATTCTTACCCAACTGAAAGCCGGTTGATAACATTACATTTCTACCCAAGGCTGAAAGCCGGTTGATAACATTACATTCCTACCCAAGGCTGAAAGCCGGTTGATAACATTACATTCTTACCCAACTGAAAGCCGGTTGATAACATTACATTCCTACCCAAGGCAGAAAGCCGGTTGAACAAGTTATATTTTAACAATATATTAACAGCTTAAGGTAAAACTGGTAATAATTAAAATCAACGATATCAATGAACTTAAAGGTCAAAATACATCTGGGATACAGACAATAAAGGTTTAACTATCTTACCTTTCCAGGGTAGAAGCTGCCAACCAACCACTCTGGAGGTCCTAGTGAAAATGCCGAAGAATCAACGAGTCACGACAGAAATGTTCCAGTATTACATCCAAAATTAATAGTCTTCTATTTCCTTACTTTTCTTGCTCAGTTTTTCACGTCTTTTTTTTTTTAAGCCTTGGACGGTGATTTCATCCTCATAAACCTGAAGTTATTCCAGGATATACCTTTAAACAAAAAGATGTCTTTCATTTTAGTATACTTACGATATACTATTTGGTAGAACAGAAAATTAATTGAATGTGGCCTTCAAAGAAAATGGGAGTTCTACATGTCACGAAATCCCATTTTCTTCTACAAGCCAGGGTAGACAACAGTACAAGCTTCGAGAGGAACTCAAGTGAGTCAGTATCAGAGTTCAAGTACAATTTACACGGGTAATATTTTCACAGATTTCAGTAAACCAATCTGAGTTGTTTTCACCTGTCATAGTAAGCTATTTGTCTTGGTATTAATACCTATATATTCGCATTTTCCTTCCTCACCTATTAGTACCACTGTCCATTATGTATTGCCAGAACGTTCTTGGAAAACTTTCGAATACTTTTAATGACTTTTGTCACAGTTTCGTCTTTTTTATCACATACGCTTGACAAATTTAAATAAAGTGGATAATTTTTTGTCGTTTAAATAAATTTAATAATTTTTCCGCCTTCGTCAAGAAAAAAGACAATAGCCTTTAATACTGACAAAGGTAAAAAGCCCTTCGGTTCATAACGGCTCTTCTCCAAATAGAAGATAAATAAAAAAAGTGGTCTGACCGTTCCTTTTTAGCTTTATTGGGTTCAAGATACTCGTAACAGGCGAATGACTTCATGCCGTACCTACGGAATAACTGTCCTTTCTTACATAGTACTTAAAAAAACACACATTCTAATGGAAATATGAAAATAATACGCCTTTTGTCATGTTTTCAGAACTGTCCCACTGAGATTTTCCAGTGATCCCTTACTTAAAATTTACATCATATTTACCTTAACTGCAGGATCAAGAATATACGCAAAGAATAAGTACTTTCAAAACACCAGAGTCATTTCAAACATCTACTCGAAAGTCTCAAATGAAGATGACTCAAGTTGTTTGCCACTGGCAACATGATTTTAAGTGTTCCTGTTTCGTTCGTATTGCTACATGCATGTGGCTGCTCCCTACGGACAAGGTTCACTATAGAGGCAGGTCGGTTAGTGGCTAACATCGCAAATTGTAAGTATAAATAACTTTGCAATAAGCCAGATTTGTCTGAAGAACAGTCTTTGCTTCTTGCACTCTGAAAAATCTTATTGTTGACTAACTCGGTCAGAAATCTCCCTTCAGGTTTAAATATGTTCTAGTTTATTGGTCAATAATACCTAAAATCGCTAAAAAACAGATGTTGACAATAAATTATATGCATTAAAAGTAACTGTAAAAATACAATTTCATTACGCATGATGGGAAAGAAACTGGGTCGATCTCACAGTGCGGATTTAGTTGAAAGCTTATTTTTTTTTTTGCCATATAGAAAACAGGTGATGGTGTTCTGGCAAAAGGCCATCATTGCCAAAGTATTTAAAAATTTTCGATATTGTTGACATCAATTTTTTTTAGATTTTAACCTCAAAATGTCATTACACGTTTTCTCCTAAACTATTAAACCTTCACGACTGTTGTTATTCTTGTCGTCAGCTAATATAACCATATGGTGGCAATGACTCTAGTTCCAACGGTCATCTTGGATGATGTCAATTTAATCATCGAAAGTATGATAACACTTTATATTGTACCACAAAATCACATAAATTGTGGCCCTTGTGCCGCAGAATCTATATTATTTTTCCGTATAAATTTGGCAAAAATATGACTCGTACTACAGTGAAGAGACCATTTTTTAATGCAGAAGACGATGGAAGAGGCAAATAGAGAGGGAAAATGGTGAAAAAGAATGAAGGAAAGGACTGACGAGGAGATGTGGAAAGAACGGGCGAAGGATGGAGACACATGGAAAGTAAATTTATGGTAAGTACTTCTAGCAAATCAAGCAGTGAACAAAATATTATTAAAAAGAATATTACATCTTACCTTTCCTTCATATATTTCTTCCCGTAATAAGTTCTTTTACCATTCATTGAAAACTTCTGAAAGTAAATAATAATAATAATAATAATAATAATAATAATAATAATAATAATAATAATAATCGTTATCTCAACTTATGGCCGTATACAAATGCTGTGCAGCATACGACGAATATAACAACAGTAGCTGTACTGCAGACGTCTGTATATAACCAATGTTACCGACGCTGCTCACTGGGATAAAGCCACTGAAAACCTTTATCACTCATGACAGCAGCAGGTGCAAAAGGAATACAAAAATTAAAAATCGTAGCTTCAAGTTAAGAATGTTTTCGATTAAACGTCACTCATTACTATACATTAACATATAACTGACCGTTGAATGTTAGACGATGAAAATCATTGAAAATAGATAGCATAGGTGCATTACTCGGCTAAATGCATATTAGACTGCCTACGACGATTATAATGTGTCTTTATGGAAACAAACTGTATGGCATTGGTGCCAAAACGTATATAAACACACACACACTTCTTGCTAGCAAAGCATCATTTGATTTTCTCAGACATAAACAAATTATTGGCTACTTAGTGCAAAGTATAAGTTATGGTGCAAAACGATGCAAAGAACAAGCTTGCGTGACATTAGGACGGTGATTATCTGCAGTCTCTCACTCCAGCAAAGGATGAATACTTAGTAATATTCGATACTAAGCCAAAATATTCTCTTGCAGTATTTGAAGTATTTTTAGTTTTCAGCTATACTAGTGCATCATTAGGTTTAGGACCTAGGTAACTGCAGCATTTAGAGTTCTTGTTGTAAACGCCATGTTATTATAGAAAACTCCTATACCTATTTTTCAAAGAAAATGGTGTTTTTTAATACACCCAGGATGGCCAAACGTATGCTCCTCGATAGAGAGAATATTTGAATGAACAGTACAATACAGGTGCTGCTTTAGAGTTAACTGCATTCATTTACTTCCATAAATTTATTATTGAATCAGCCCTGGCATATTGGTGCAACTTGTTTTTGATGATTTTTTACTCTCATATTCTCGTATGTAAATGGTAATCCTGGTTCTTCTTCACCTGACAGCACGGCCATTTTTTATGTATTGCCAGAACTTTAGTGGAAAAAATCTAGGTATATTTCCAATTATTTTTTGTCACGTTCAAGTTTCTTCCCAGTGTTTTCACTTTATATTTTAAATGTATGTAATTTTGTTTAGTAGGTACATCAATAAGAAATTTTAAGAGTTACTTATGGAAAAAGACAATAGTTCTTCATATAAATTAGGTTATGTCTTTAGCTATATAACGGCGCTCCCCACAAACTATATGAGGTTCAGAAAATGAATTAAATGAATTAAATGCAGTACCTAATTTCACATCTTTGAAAGAAGGTTCATTTGACAGTACCTAATAAATATATTTTAATGGAAAAAGAAAATAATACATCTTCCAATCACTTGAGATATTCTATTCACTTAACAGTTTCCTCTTAGGAACTGACTGGTCCCAGAGAAATGTTATGACGCCCAGTTAATAAAATATGAATTCCCTAAATAAATAACTTCACAGCAACATATCAGTTTGATGAATCTACATTAAAAAAAAAATCCTTCCTTACATAGACGGTCTTAACTACTGAAACATGTACAAAGATTTTGGGTATGATGCAATATAATGGGACGATAATGACTAATATGAATGCAATGTTGCAATTGACTTGAAATAGGGCAGTTGGAAAGTGGTTTACCTTCTGTAAGTGTGGAACTGAAATGTTGCTGCTATGTTCACTTTGCTATGTTGGTGGTTGCCCGGCTGCTTCAGATTTAGCAGCTTATACCAGTACGACCCTTGTCTAAGGATGGCCAAAAAGTGCAGTAGGGTGTGAAAGGCATTGGTAGGCCTTCTGTTGGATCTGAATCCAGTACAACAGAGATGACCCTATGGTTGAGCTTTAACTGGGAGGTGAACCTTTGGAGGCTAAGGATGTCGCAAGCTATATGTTTATATAAAACAATGTAAAGAAATTGAGTAAATAAACAATTTTGATTAATTAGAATTATATTATAGATTACAGCCTTGTGTTAAGGCAATTATGCCTGGGGAGCACATCTTTTGTTTTACTGCCCTGGCAGTCTTGGTGTTGTCTATTCTGGTCAGAAATCTCCAGCTAAGTTCAAGTATTTTCTCATTTTTCTGCAAAACCACACAAAGTCACATTGTGAACATAAGGTTAAAAAGTTAAGTACATCTTAGTTTACTGTAACCAGACCACTGAGCCGGTTAACAGCTCTCATAGGGCTGGCCCGAAGGATTAGATTTATTTTACGTGGCTAAGAACCAACTGGTTACCTAGCAACGGGACCTACAGCTTATTGTGGAATCCGAACCACATTTTGACGAGAAATGAATTTCTATCACCAGAAATAAATTCCTCTAATTCTTCATTGGCCGCTCGTAAAGTCGAACGCTGGGCCAATAGCGTGCTAGCCAAAAGCTCTACCTACCCTCCAATGAAGAACTTGTGAACATAAAGTAAAATAGATTAAGACTATAATCTAGCAACTCAAGCAGTGAACCAAATATTATCACCGTATCTTACTATTCGTTCATGCTCCATCTATTCTCTCAATGGGTTCTTGTGACATCTCCACGAATGTCTGAAAGTAAATAATAATAATAATAATAATAATAATAATAATAATAATAATAATAATAATAATAATGATAGTAATAATCCCAACTTACGGCCGTATACAAATGCTGTGCAGGATATGACGAATATAACAACAGCTGTACTACATACATCTGTATATAACCAATGTTAACGATGCTACTCACGGGGATGAAGCCACTGGAAAACTATATCACTCATGACAGCAGCAGGTGCAAAAGGAATACAAGAATTAAAAATCGTAGCTTCAGGTTAAGAATGTTTTCGATTAAATTAACATATCCTTGACCGCTGAATGTTAGACGATGAAAATAATTGAAAATGGATAGTATAGGTGCATTACTCGGCTAAATGCATATTAGACTGCCTACGACGATTATAATGTGTCTCTGTGGCAACAAACTGTATGGCATAGGTGTGCCAAAACGTATATGAACACACACTTCTTGCTAGCAAAGCATCATTTGATTTTCTCAGATATAAACAAATTATTGGCTACTTGGTGCAAAGTATAAGTTATGGTGCAAAAAGATGCAAGGAACGAGCTTGTGTGATATTAGGACGACAATTATCTGCATTCTCCCATCCCAGCACAGGATGAAGACTTAATAATATTCGAAACTAAGCCAAAATATTCTCTTGCTCTCTCGCATACTCAAAGTATTTATCGTTTTCGGCTATACTCGTACATCAATAGCTTTTGGTCGGACCTAAGTAACCGAATCATTTAGAGTCCTGGTTGTAAACACTATGTTATTATAGAAAACTCCCATAATTATTTTTCAAAGAAAATGGTGTTTTTTAATACACCCAGGATGGCCAAACGTATGCTCCTTATCAGAGAGGATATTTGAATCAACAGTACAATACAGTTGCTGTTGTAGAGTTAACTGCATTCATTTACTGGTATAAAATTATTATTGGATTAATTCTGGCATATTGGTGCAGCTTGTTTTCGATGATATTTTACGCGTATACTCCCGTAAGAAAATGGTAATCCTGGTTCTTTTTCACCTGACAGCACGGCCATTTTTTATGTATTGCCAGATCTTTAGTGGATCAAAAGCTAAGTATAGTTCTAATTTCTGTCACGTTCAAGTTTTTTCTCAACGTTTTCAATTTATAACTAAACTATATGTAATTTTGTTTAATAGATACACAAATAAGGAATTTTCAAGAGTTACTTATGGAAAAAGACAATAGTTCTTAATATAAATTACGTTACGTCTTTAGCTATATAACGGCGCTCTCCACAAACTACATGAGGTTCAGAAAATGGTAATTATGACCATTCATTTTTTTTTTATTATAATAAATAAATTAAATGCAATACCTAATTTCACACCTGTGAAAAAACGTTCATTTGAAAGTATTTAATTGATATGTTTTGATGGAAAAATGAAATAATACATCTTCCAATCACTTGAGATTTTTCTGTTCACTAAATGAAGAGGATTTTTTCCCTCTGAATATTCTTCCTAATTGACAATTAACAGTTTCCTCTTAGGAACCGAATGGTCCCAGAGAAATATTATGACCCCAGTTAATAAAATATGAACTTCCTGAATAAATAACTTCACAGCAACATACCAGTTTGATGAATCTTCATAAAAAAAATCATTAGCAGAAGGTCAGCCTTCCTTACATACACGGTATTAACTACCGAAATATGTATAAAGATTTTGGGTATGATGCAATACAATGGGACGATAATGACTAATATGAAAGCAATATTGCAATTTACTTGAAATATGATGGTTGGAAGGTGGTTTACTTTTTGTAAGTGTGAAACTGAAATGTTGCTGCTATGTTCATTTTCCCATGTCGGTGGTTGCCCGGTTGCTTCAGATTTAGCATCTCATACCAGTAATACCCTTGTCTAAGGATGGCCTATAAGTGCAGTAAGGTGTGAAAGGCATTGGTAGGCCTTCTGTTGGACCTGAACCCAGTACAACAAAGATGACCCTACGGATGAACTTTACCTGGGAGGTGAACCTTTGGAGGCTAAGGATGTCGCAAACTATATGTCAATATAAAATTATGTAAAGAAATTGAGTAAAATTTTGATTAACTAGAATTATATTACAGATTACAGCTTTGTACTAAGGTAATTATGCCTGGAGACCACATTCTTTTGTTTTGCTGCCCTGACAGTCTTGGCGTTGTCTATTCTGGTCAGAAATCTCCAGCTAAGTTCAAATATTTTCTAATTTTTCTGCAAAACCAACCAAAGTCATATTGTGAAATTAAAGTAAAATAGATTAAGGCTATAATCTGGCAACTTAGGCTGGGAACCAATTATCGCTGTACCTTACCTTTCTTTCATGCTTCATCTATTCTCTCAGTGGGTTCCTGTGACATCTCCATGAACGTCTGAAAGTAAATAATAATAATAATAATAATAATAATAATAATAATAATAATAATAATAATAATAATAATAATAATAATAATAATAGTGTTTATTCCTCCATACTACATACACAAATAGAACGTACAGGCACAATATAGACGCTATTCAATACCTTAGTAAGATGAAAAAGTAGGGACGGATGCAATAATGATAACGATAACAGCCGTGAAATAGACACATGTACATAATCAATATTAGCAATGCTCCTCACAGTTATAACGCCAATGAAAAGCTATAGCAATACGGATAGTTGCCAGTTCCGGAAAAATGAAAAATAAATAAAAAACATAATGCTCAATAATTCAAGTATCTTCCGTTGAAGATCACTTATTGCTATACATGAACTGTTTCTTGAACGTCGAAAGGTGAAAAATATTTATAAATGGATATAAGCAGCGTTAATGCATATAAGACTGCCTATTACGAATAAATTCTGTATATAACCGTTAACTATATGGCATGTGAGCCAATATGCATCTAAGTACCTCCTTACTGCTTGTAGGGGATTACATCTATTCTCTTCAGATACAAACGAAGTTATAGGATATTTGTTGCAATGTACGACGACATGGTGAAAAAGATGGAAAGAGCAATGAGGACATAATGATAGTTCATTCTAAACCTAACTATTCAGTTATTCTCTTGCATTACTCGAATCAGCTATCGTTTTCAGATAAACTCACGTATCTTGTTTCGCATCTGTAGATAGTTACAGCTCCTATGCGATTGGAAGTAGATGGCTAAATTATTCTTGCAAACATCACGGTATAATAGAAAACTAGTGTTACTGCGTATCAATGAAAATGGGATTTTCTTTTCATTGTACCCAGGATAGCCAACCGTACCGCTTGGGGAGGGAGGAAATTTGAACCAGCAGCAAAATACAGATGTCGTTAGAGAGTAAACTGCATTAATTAATTCCATCAAATTATTGTTCAATATATCTCAGTTTGCCAGTGCAGCCCGTTTTCCATGAATTTTACTCTTTAATTTTCGTATCTCAATGGTAATCCTTGTTCTCCTTCACCTAAAAGCACAGCTGTATTGCCAGAATTGTCGTGGAAAAAATCTAAACACGTTTCCTTAATTTTGTCACATTCAAGTTTCTGCTTAGCGTTTATACTTTATGTACTACTATTATATATGAGTTTTTCCATATCTGTAAAAACTATAATTTTTCAACATTTACTTATTAGTAAAGACAATAGTTCTTTATATCCAGTATGTTAAGATCTCTGCCTATATAACAGCTCTTCCTCAAAGAGGATCATTCTTTTTTAGTTTTCTTCTCGACTTAAATAAATGAATTAAATAATTATTTAATTTTATACCTATGAATCATGAGTTCATCTTACATTATGTACGAAATATGTGTTTTAATGGATGTAACATTGTCACTCATAACATGATTTCTAAATGTGTAAATAAATACATAGCATTATCATTCTGCTACATGAATGACCGCAGAAGCACACGATCTGTGTTCAGTCAAGTTTGCAGGCTAGGAAACAGTAACAGCATGCTAATCCAAAACATCTTACACAATGAAGCCAGATTTATAACAAAGTTATGGGGAAGATGGTAAACCTAGACCTCTTTGCTTTAGTGGCGGTCTCTTCAGAGCTTTTTTCTTGGTTCTTCTCATTCAGTTACTGTCGGTCCTGACCTAGAGAGCGTGCTATTTTGCACTTCTTTAGCCTAGTGCTAAGATGCCAAGCGACTTTTAAATGGATAGCAACACAGCAATGTACCCACTGTCTCTTTCATCAGTTTATCTGAATTTTAAATAATCGGCTTTAATAGGGTGGCTAATGCTGGGAAACAAAATGAAAATACAACTTATTCTCTTGCTTGAAAACAAAATGTGGATCTTATCTACAAAATAACCAATGACCGTACATCTTGATAGACAATAGTATTATGTAAGACATCCAAACATAATACGGTCTAATCCTGATTTCTCATCCGGGTCTCCATTTGTTATAATCTTCTTGTGGCATTCAGTGAGGATGGAGACAAAAGTTCTCTGAAATCTTGGCCCAGAAGCGTACTAAGAAAATAACCTTTGTTGAATAATAACTTAATTTTACGATTTTAAACGCTAGACTACAAAGCGGTTCCTCTGCCATCAGTTCAGAAGTAAAATTTACCTTGTTCAATTAAGAAGCCAGTTATGATGAGATATGGCAAGATTTCGCGAAACTGAAGTTCATTCCTGGGAACTTGCAATCACGTTGCGAAACTCTTCTTTTCCTTGTATTATTCCAAAGACACTACTCTCGAATGAGCGATAGATGAGAGGCCCCTACTAATTGCTTCGTGAGGACTTAACAAGGTTAATTCATCAACTGTCGGGGGCTGTTAAAGAGATTACTTCATATTTACTAAAATGCTTAAACGCTGAAATTAGCGAACTCGAGTCATTTCGTACCTCGAGGCATTAAATGTTAATGTGTCAGTAGGCTGCGCGGGTCGCAGCCATTAAGCCCAAGAGGCTTATTAGTTCAGAATTATTAGTCGGAATGCTTGAGTTGGTTTTCTAATCTACGTTAAGTGCTGGTTTCTTGTGGCTGCTTAAAAGCACTATATATCTCTCTGTAATGTATGGCGGAAGAGAAGGACGGTATTTTGTCAGACGAATGTAAGATATCTTTGAAAGTGAAAGAGATTTATTTCAGTGCTCAGGCAGATGTAATTATAATGACGGGTTGCCTCTCTCTCTCTCTCTCTCTCTCTCTCTCTCTCTCTCTCTCTCTCTCTCTCTCTCTCTCTCTCTCTCATTAGACCGCAGCTTTACCTCCTTTCAGTGTGTGCAAGCGTCTTTGGTGTTTCGGCATCGTTCTAAATGGTACGTTGCACCAAAAAAAAAAAAAAAAAAAAAAAATTAAAGCATCAGGAACAGTTCCAATCTAGAGAGATTCTGTATGAACGATAGCAGTAGTAGTAACGAAAGAGTCACTTTGTTAGTTGATAGTAATGAAATGCTGACACCCACTTAATGCAGTAAAAACAGAAAGAATGAAATTCAGAAAAAATTACCTGTATCTGTAACTGCAACGATCATTTGAATTAAACAACAGAGAAGCGTTAGACGATTTTCAGTTGTGTCCATACGCAGCATAATCAGCATGGAAATAATGAGAGCTGATTAAATTGTCTCAGTAATGTTAATGTTAACTGCCTAATTTCTGACTCTCTGGAGTTACAGGTGCTGATGTTGATAACGATTAATTGTTTATATGCGATTTGGCATTACAGTGTCCGATGCCACTATGTTTTAACAATCAGAGGAAATTTTTGTCATTTTGATAAGAAAGGAAACATTTCGGTCATAACTTTCACTTTGTTTCACTTTGTTTGGTTTTACGTACAGCCCTCCGCAGGGATGATTCCCTCTGTGGCGGGGCCTTGTACATTTTCAGAATAAATGCTTCTTATATTTTATAATTGCCTTTTAGTGTTTTCTCGTCAGTATCATAGCTCCTGCAGAATAAGAGAGTCTTTAGTTCTTTTTTAAATTTGCTTTCTTCTTGTATGATCCTCACGACTACCGATAATGAATTGTCTGCCGTTGTAGTTACTGAAGTGATTAACGACGGATATCATAATCATGATTACAGAACAAAATATGCACTCTTTATCATAGTTTCGACAAAAAGAATCTTGGCGAGGGTCATCAGGATGAAACATTTTTCTTTTAAATTCATCTATATACAACATCAAGTGCCTCCATTACAGACTTGAAACCACCAAATTACGTAAGTTTTCTTACATGCAAACTAGCGTTAAAACGCTGAGGTCGTCTCTGAAGGGTAGGTTAATCTGTTTACATGAGAATAATTTCACGCCGAGAGAAGCGAGTTTCGAAAACCTTGGTGTGATTTCGCATTTGCGCCTTGTTAAATTTCATGCTCTTTGGTTAATTCTCCGATAATTTAACTACTCTGAAGTGAAGAAAGTGTGCTGAGTTGTGAGAATGTCAGATTTTGTGCTTGGTTATTTTCGGGGATATTCTTTGATTCTTAATTCATTTAACTGACCTATTTTCATGTGTCTGCATCTTGCTAGTTTCCGTATCACCTCATTAAATCTCCGTTAATGTAACTGTACCTTAGCTAAGAGTGCATGCAAGGATGTGGTGAAGGTACTGGAAGAAGAACCTTAGAGCACTTGTCATTCAAATGGACAAAAATGTAGTGAAGATGGACCCACTGACGGCCGATGTGGAGACCTTCAAAAATGAACCCGGATTATGAAAATGAAAAGAAATTTCATGATTTGCTCATCTGAAGCACTGATCTGCACCTAATAGGGTAAGAATTTTTTTTTTCATGTTTGTAAGGCTTTTTACATAATTTTAGCATTAAGCTCTCCGCCTAGCAGGACATAAGAAGTCTGAGGCAATAGTATCATTAGCAAGTATTGCAAACTTACTAGTTTATATAGCTGTCATGGTGGAGGTGGTTTTGATATCGATTCTAAGTAAAGAATCTGAATTCGACGAGGATATGCACTGCCATCAGTCGATATCAACTCGTGTCTATCGTGATAGCCTAATGGTTAAATCGACTATTCATCACCTGTATCTAAACATAAGGCCCATGTTTGAAACTAGCCGAGGCAGATGTACTAATGAGTTTTAATTCCCTTGGAAGTAAGTTATTGCAGGGTATAGTGAATTCTTTATTAAGAGATACTTGTGAACCACTTGCCGGTGGGGTTTATCCTATACCGTTGCTAGGATCACAATTCGGGGCTGTTAAATTTAACTTCTTAAAAACTAAAATACAAAGGCTAGATGACTGCAATTTGGCATGTTTGATGATTGGAGGGTGGATGATCAACATACCAATTTGCAGCCCTCTGCCTCAGTAGTTTTTAAGATCTGCCCAAGCGGCAGAAAAAGTGCGGGCGGACTGACAAAGCCGGCACAACAGTTGGTTTTCAGAAAGCTAATAAGAGTAATTTCTTAAAAATCTTCAACTAAAAGAATGATTCAGTCAAAATGACTCCATGTGTAAATCATGTTAACAGCTAAAATTCATATTTCTTATAATTTTGCTGATTTACTTTTTATTAATTTATCCAGTTATTCACGTTTATTTATTGGTATTTTCTCGTACATCTCATTCTGGTCCTGCTGCCTTAAATATTTTTAAACTTTTCAAAAGATTTTCGGTTCTGTTCAATGGGAGCATGCTAAGTTCATGAATAGCCTTTTGTGCTCGTATTGTAACAGTAACAAAAAAGAGTGAAATTCATCATAATTATAAAGTCATATATTAACAAATTATTCAGTTTTCTGGATGAACGATGAACCCTCTTAATAAAGGAGTTCACAGTGATAAAGCGTTGTATTTTAAACAATGGTACATTGGTACGTTATGCAAAATACGCAGGATAAGTGGACGGTTGAATGAAAAATTACCTGCAACAACGCAGAGGCCCAGTAGAAGTTAAGTCGTCCGAAGGAAGTTCGACTGATTCTAGTTTCGAGAGCAACCGATGTCACGAGGACTCGGCGATCTGGATTGAAAAAATCAGTCGCCTGAATAAATTGTTACCATTTCGTGCTTGAGGCGTAATTCTGGCTCTCGATTTCCGCCTCCCCTCCTACCCTCGCATTTTTGATAACGATTAAGGTTTATTTGAGATCTCGAATGGGAGGGTCCGTGCCACTATGTTTGAACTTTTCCCTTTCTTTCTTGCTCATTTTTGGTTTCACTGCTTTCGTTTTGTTTGATTGGCTGTTGTTTGTTGGTAGAGTTATTAATGTTTGATTCCTCTGTTTCAATCATGAACGTTTTGTTTATATAATCAGCTTTAGCTGTTTCAGACTTCTTCTTCTTCCTTTTTGTCACATTGCTTTTAGTGATGTCTTCTGTAGCAACTTGAACTTTAAGGTATGTTATTTGTTTTAAAACAAATCATGTACATTACTGAATAACAACAACAACAACAACAACAACAACAATAATAATAATAATAATAATAATAATAATAATAATAATAATAACAATAACCTATGCAACCTGGTAAAGTGGTACAGTCTGGCAAAAAAAAAAAAAAAAAATCAACAGTGATTAAAAGAAGACATTAAACAAACATTAAAAGCAAAATCAGCAACAATACAAGGACATGAAGACAGACCCCATGTACAGACTTGCAAACCCTTCAACACAGACCAGAAAAGACTTTTAAAAACTAGAACATGGAAAGGTCGTCTCTGAAGGGTCCACCAAGAGGTGTTAAGTAAAACATCACGGAGAAACCCAGCGCCCCTTGAAAGTAGCTACAGGACCTGAAGCATTAAGCCTTGTTACAGAGTTAATGAAACAGATTAGCATCGCGACGAGGAATTTAAGACGTGAAAAATCGATTGAGAAAGGTACCTGAGTTGGAGAATGCTCACAGAACCAGACGTTGTGCATGATACTGGCAGAGTACTTCTCATGTCTAGTGCTTCATGAAAAATCTGAGTAATGATTTCTCTTGGCTAATTGCCTCATGACACTGGAGCTGAAAACCTAGAAAACATCCAGCTGGAAAAATAAACTGTTTAAATTTATCAATGTATAATAATGTATGTAAGTATAGGATCTCTCTCTCTCAGGGTCTCTCTCTCTTCTCTCTCTCTCTCTCTCTCTCTCTCTCTCATATATATATATATATATATATATATATATATATATATATATATATATATATATATATATATATATATATATATATATATATATATAGGTATATAAATAATAGATGTGTGTGTGTGTGTGTGTGTGTGTGTGTGAGAAGAGATTGAAGAAGGACATGATTCAGCGTCGAAGTTCACTTGTCCGATCATTTCTCAGGGTCAGTGAGCTGATTGCGCTAATTCATTATCTGTTAGAGTGCTACATATCGGAAAGTTTACGCCCGGATCAAATAAATCATTTGTTTGTTTAAAACCCTTTTAAATGTGACGCATGGCCGTTCGATCTTCGGGGAAAAGGGCCCTGGTAAAAAAAAAAAAAAAAAGGTTCATCAGACGTTTTTTCTCGAACTGCGGGGCTCAAGGTTTTCTGTGATTGGCGTCGTTTTCAAGGCTAATTTTAAAAATTTTCAAAAGTTATGATGTTCCAGGGGACTTGGGACTGGGGCTTATCGACCATAAGCGACCTGCCAGATCTTCTTCATACCAAGGTGTCTTTTTGTCAGATATATTAATAGAATTGGAACATAATTAGCACTTTCTGCATTTCTACTGTTTTATAGATAATCTTATTAATCATACAAAACAGGGCAGATTTCATTTTCAAAAATTAAAGGAATGCCCTTTTGATAGTAAAGCATCAAGTTTATACATCCCTGACTGGTATTCTAATATCAGCCCAAATCTTTTCATTGCCTGATTCAATGATATTAACTTTCCAGTGCATTTATTAGAATATACAAGCTTTTGCCCCTTCCCAGTAATTTTAGCATTTGATTAAAAATCTTCTACTAACATGTACAAAAATACACACACACACACACACACACATATTATTATGCTGTTTAGTTATTTTTTCCAGTGCTTTATATTTGGCCAACTATATATATATATATATCACAATACTTTATCCTGCAGTCTTTATATTTTCGTAAATGTATTGTGCAGTAGTAGTTTTTTTTTTTACATTTTCTGAATTGTTTTACGTTGTCTAAATCCGCCATTAATCTTAAAAATTCTTAGGAAGAGGGCTGCATATGGTATGTTGATCATCCACCGTCCAGCCATCAAACATACCAAATTGCAGTGTTGTAAGGTTCAGTAGTTTTGCTTATGATACATAAAGTTTTTTGCGTCTGGCTTGAAATGCACTGTTTAACCACTGGCCAGGATATTTCAATTTCTTGCCTGCGGTTCATATCTTATCATTTACCCCCATCAATGCTCTTAAAAACATAAATGAAAACACTTGATTTTTTAACGATATTTGCTTTGTCCTGAATAGTATTCTCTAAAGGAAGAAATTCTAATGGGTTTTATATATACACTATGTTTAAACCCACTACTATTTCTTATATATGAGGACATCCAAAATATATAGCACCCATCATATTTCCATTCCATAGTGAATTTAATTGATGATACTAACTGATTTGACTTGGTAAAAGAGTTATTTACATCTTGGTTCCCTGTGTATACACAAATTATGTCGCCAACATACCTAAACCACACACATTATATATGGGATTATGTTATTTAATATTTTCTTTAAAAAAATTCCATATATGTATTTGAAATTTTTATCAGGGGATAGAGGGTTTACATTGCAATCATAAACTACAAATGTTTAATATAAAATTTTCCTATTAAATTCAAATTTACATTCTCTCACACATAATTTAATCAGTTCAATTAAAGTACTTTTAGAAAATTGGATATCCAGCTGTGAGTTCTCTAATAATTCTGATAAAAACTCCATCAGATCATCAATTGGCACCTTTGTGAATAGTGATACTACATCAAAACTTACAAGCCTGGATTCATTATTAATCTGTATACTGTACTATTTAGTTTGTTTATCAGGTCCACATTATTCGTGATATTAGCATTTGAGATGGTACCTACTAATGGGTTGAGAATATCCACGAGGTACTTCGCTAGCTTGTAAGATGCGGAACCACCTGAACTGATAATTGGCCTGGCACAATAAAAACTCACAAAAACTTTCCTGCCAGGCCAATTATCAGTTCAGTTGGTTCTGCATCTTACAAGCTAGCGAAGTACCTAGTGGATATTCTCAACCCATTAGTAGGTACCATCTCAAGTGCTAATATCACGAATAATGTGGACCTGATGTGCACAATTTTATTTTCATAGCTTGTGTGACATATTATTGTTCCCTTCTTACCTGCGTATTTCTTCTAAGTCGACGAAGTAGTCGTCCACGGCGTCTCTTCCGCAGTCAGCCACTTACGAGTTTGTTATTTCGAAGGGAATTAAATGTAATTATAACTCTCAGAAAGGCGTAATGGAGACGAAATGGGTAGCTTTTTACTTTAATGATGAAAGATAACTACATACACAAGTACAATTGTTACAGTTACTATCTTGAAACCACTCTTGCTCGTCAAAGTTCAGTTTAAGTCTGGTTAGTAGCCCGCGGTCAGAGTCTGGTTGGAACCACGAAAGCAAGGGGAAAGGACTGCGTTTTCTTGTACTTGTGACTAGTCTATCCTTTCACTGGCACAGATTTTACCAGACTTCTTTTCTTAAATAGAGTTGACCTACTAATCATGGAACATTTATTAAAAATGTGTTAAAACAATACGATGAAATGGCTATTTTACCTTTTTATTTTACTGTCTGTTGATTTTGGTATCTTTTCTGGTGCACTGATTTTTTTTTTTTAGGCTTTTCTCTCATTTTTATTTTTTATTTTTGTAAAGGTACTTCTTAATTACTTTATCGTTTTCTTTTCCATCCCTGATTTATCTTTTGATGTTTTTCATATTTTAGTTTTATCAGTTATTTCACTTGAAGTATGATAACATTTCTAACAGGACTGCTTGATATTTACTCCACTTTCCTTATCTGATGACGTTGCACCTACTTTTCCCCCCTCATTTCTCTGACCAATTTTTAAATCAGATCGGTCACCCTCTCACCCAATAATTTTAACGCACATTCATTTTCATTATACAAACATCTTTTCGATCTAAACAGATTGCCTGATATGCTGTACATCCTCAGTACTCTTAGCGCAGTGTCTGTCATTTATTCTATAAGTTTCTTCAGAGTTTATGTAAGCCACAAACACGTTATTTTCTTTAATCTAGATCCTCTCACATAGCTGTTTCGTAGAAAGCACTTATGTCATACATCTTCCTATTCTAATTTCTGTTAATCACTCTGATGTGTCTTCTCAATCAAAGTTCTACCGTACTCCTTCCCAGATGTGCGAAGTTATTTTATGCAGCTTTCATTCTTACGGTCACTTCTGTTGCCTTCATCCATATATAAAGATCAATTATTCCTCTCACTCTCCTTTGGAACATTTCCCTCATTAATACATTAATACATTACCTTAAAATCGAGGTCAGGAATCAATCACACTACTACTACCATGCCTCAGCAGTGCTCCCATAATCCCCCGGCGCCTTTCCTTTCTTCAGATATTAAAAGCCTTCCATAAATCATCTACTGCCACTTTTCACTTACATTATTATTTTTACGTGAACCCCTGCTATTCCTACACCATTTAACCATACCTCTCTTCTGTCTCCCATTGACAGCCAAGATTGTTCATCATCGTTTCTTCCTCTTCATAATATACTATTTTTTCCCGTAAAGTATTTCTCCAGTATGTCCTACTATTTGTCACTCCATGTGGCACTGAGTGTCTTATTCATTCTCTCATATACGTAAACATGATCTTTTCATCTTTCATGCTGCTCCACCCTCAACAATCTTCCTTTTCAAGCTTCAAACTGATAACGTTATCCCATTCATGTATGTATATATATATATATATATATATATATATATATATATATATATATATATATATATATATATATATATATATATATATATATATATATAAATATATAAATATATATATATATATATATATATATATATATATATATATATATATATATATATATATATATATATATATATATATGTCTGTGTGTGTGTGTATGTACGGTCAAGTAACTATGTTAACTAACATACGGCATGAACACAGTCTTATGCTGATAATGACCTTAAAAACGAAGCGATGGCGTTACAAAAAAAAAAAAAAAGGGAGACCGTATGAAATTTCCCTCGTCTGATGTTCCCGATTTTGGTTTTTCCTTCTCATCGATCATTGTTTACATTTTTGCGGGCGCCGCCTCAGCTAACCAATGGGATGCCTGATGAAAGTGTAAAATTACTGCAAAAATTCATGCACGTATGTGATGCGTATGCGAACGTACACAAACAAATGGCATTGTCATCAGGCCTTCATATAATCGGCTATGGTGCGCCTTTAGAGAAATTATAATTATGTTACGAGAAAGTCTGGAACATTTTATGCCCTGGTTTCTCAGATTTCTATGCATATCATCACTATAAAAGACAATATATATAGATATGTTTATCTTGCATTTATACCAAGCGAAAGAACTGGTGAGATGCGCAACAGTATTCGTCTTTAACCAAACTGCACGCAAGGTCTGACATAGTCCTATACTTTGTTGTTCCCTGTTCTCAAGCGTAGATGTAGGTCAGAACGTCGTATAATTAAGGTATTATTCAACGAAGGTTATTTTCTTAGTACGCTTCTGGGCCAAGATTTCAGAGAACTTTTGTCCCCATCCTCACTGAATGCCACAAGAAGATTATAACAAATGGAGACCCGGATGAGAAATCAGGATAGACCGTATTATGTTTGGATGCCTTACCTAATACTATTGTCTATCAAGATGTACGGTCATTGGTTATTTTGTAGATGAGATCCACATTTTGTTTTCAAGCAAGAGAATAAGTTGTATTTTCATTTTGTTTCCCAGCATTAGCTACCCTATTAAAGTCGATTATTTAAAATTCAGATATACTGATGAAAGAGACAGTGGGTACATTGCTGTGTTGCTATCCATTTAAAAGTCACTTGGAATCTTAGCACTAGGCTAAAGAGATGCAAAATGGCACTGAATTCCAACACTTTTATTCTATAGTTCAGAAGGACCCAGACTAAATGAAATATTTTGTCTGCAATTGCTTTGTGACTGAGAATTATAATCTAAACAATTATGCAGTGTATCTTATTCATATACATCACTTACATTATGTACACGAATGCTAATAAATGTACGTAAGAAAATTTAGTGCTGGTAAAAATTATTTTGTGTTTAACCCATACTATAAATGTAAGCAGTTACCAGTAGAGTTAAAGAATACTATTTTTACGTACACAAGTAGAGTCTCTATTTCGTCAAAAAGGATGGTAATATGCTTCACTGCACAATGGCTTACATAGCAATAAAAATGTATGGTGTCAAAAATGTACATATTTCTTTCAATTTATTTCTGGTAAATACTTTTTTTCGTTTTCGGTTAACTTCAAGTCGTAATTTTTTTTTATTTTGCTGTTTTTGTAACTAACTACTATAGATTGAGAACATTCACCTTTAAAATTTCATCGAAATGAGTATCATAGCATGGAAATTAATACACAAACCGATCAAAGAAATGTATTGGTAAGCAAGTTTCCAGTAGAGAATATTTTTCCGTATTTTTATTTTACAATTGCTGGCATAAGTATCTATCTATCTACGTATCTGTCTATTGATATATATATATATATATATATATATATATATATATATATATATATATATATATATATAGTTTATAAAGGTAATTTGTCGTTACTCTAGTGCAAAAAAAAAAACTGTTTTCTCTAATATTTTACAATTGATAACCTTTTTTTTTTAATTACAGGAAAAAAATGGTAACTTTCCGTTGTCGGTAAACTTCCACTCGTTATTTTGACTTTTTATTTCTTCTCTTTTATTATCTTGATATAACGTATTAAATTCCATCTCAATCCAACTCTATATATATATATATATAAATATATATATATATATATATATATATATATATATATATATATATATATATATATATATATATATATATATATATATATATATATATATATATATATATATATATATATATATATATATATATATATATATATAAATATATATATATATATATATATATATATATATATATATATATATATATATATATATATATATATATATATATATATATATATATATATATATATATATATATATATAAAGCCCAGTACACAGGGGAGAAAGTACAACTTCGGGGCGATTATTTACGGTAATTCGCTTGCTGATAATGAGATGAATGGAGGTCAAGACGTTGACTGATTCGACTTCTTTGGGGCGAACCTATGATGCGTTTTTTATTTATTTTTTTTCCTGAAGGCGCCGTGGCTCGATTACTTCTCAAATAGGTCACAAGATAATCAAGTCAATAACATTAGGCATCTGGCGTTCATTTAAAGGTTCATGCTGTTCATGTGATTGATGATGGCAGTTTCCACAATATTCTTTTTGTTTTTACTATCATCCATATATATAAATATTGATGTTAAGTATAATATTGTTAAGACCAGGATTTCTCATATGTAAGAAAGTATTTGTGCCGTCTAAGCCGCACCTCACTGCTCTCGTATGTTCAGATAATCTTTGAGACAAATTTCGATAGAATATTTTCCTGTAAAAATTAGCGTCCTTTTTGTAAATTTCAACATAAATAAATGACTGAACTGCCGATGGTTTGTGTATAGCAGTACATGAATAGGTTGTCTGATTTCAGACGATTCGCAGCTTTCTCTTGATGCTCTTAGCAAAGGGGAGTTTTGTAATTTTGTAATTTTGCTAATTTTGTCATTTTGCTTGTGGGACAAAAGTAACATTATATCTTTTTTTCAAACATTTCGTCAGGAACTTACGCAACTGCTTGACACTACCGCAAAGCAAATCTATCAAAAACTTCTCTAGAATGAACCCGCGCACGAAAATCATCAAAATAATTAACTGACATCAAGTGTTTTGAAACGTGTGGCGACATCAGAGGTATGATATAAAAACGCATCGAGAAAACATTAGAAAACTAAAGTACTAAAAAAATGATTACCCGATTTGGCTGATCTAAACTTTTATGACACTTCAGTGCCTAATTCTCTTAATCACGTCATGTGCACAAAATCTGAAGTGCTGAAATATCTAATCCAATGTCTAAAGTGTCTCAGAGAACATGTATCAAGAATGCCTGAAATATTACGTCATAAATATCCAGTACGTCTAATAGAGCGCATCAAACACATGAATTTTCAGAGCTTAAATTTCAAAATCATGTGGTATAACTCGTATCACAATAACATAAATACAAATACGAAAAACTTACACTAGAGAGAGAGAGAGGTGATAAAAAGAAGGAATATACCATAATTATCTCAGGCAACGAACATCCATCAACGGTTTACCAATTGACATTGCACGACCAAGTTTGTGTCATAAAGTCCGATGACTTCTTTACGCGAAGTGTAACTTTTGGTTAGGGGAAACGTCTCACCCCGATTACCTCACTCGTAGGAGCTTTTCAACGTGGATCATTTTGCTGTTTTTCTTATGTCACTCTCGCGGTCTGTATCAAGGACGAACGATGTTCTCTTTTTAATTGCCACTTCGCCGTTATAGTTGGTTTCGAAAGGTTTTCTTGGAATGCTCTGAAGTTTTCTCCTCTCTCTCTCTCTCTCTCTCTCTCTCTCTCTCTCTCTCTCTCTCTCTCTCTCTCACTTTTATTATGTACCCGCTAAACGGCTATGTTCGTTGGATATAAAGGTAACTTATTCACGAAAATTAACTAATCCCTGGAGTAATACGTAGCTATGGTCGAATCAACACTTACATAGACTCTCTCTCTCTCTCTCTCTCTCTCTCTCTCTCTCTCTCTCTCTCTCTCTCTCTCTCTCTCTCTCTCTCTCTCAAAATCTTTTAAATATTGGGATGACCTTCATCAGTAATTTAGCAACAAAAGATCACCGTTTTTCTGCAACTTCTATTCTCGCCTCGCCCTGACCTGCCTGAGTGATTTGCCCTTTTCAGACGTGACTTTTCGGTTTGACGAAGAGTCAAGTTCTGGGGCATCCCGCTTCGTTTCTTTCATTTCACATAACGACTGATTCTGTTGCATCTTGTGATGATGAGGTAATGTGTCTCTGATACTTCCTGTCAGTGCATCGTTCTTCTTAAATCCATTGCTCAGTCTAGCTCTTGTTGGCAGTGCAGAGATAAGCGACTACCAAGGAAAGCCAGATTCAGCTGGTACATATATTCCTGTCCCCGTAGGAGGCTAGTGACTGTAGATATTATTTAAGGTTCTTTGCAGCGTGCCTTCGGCCCCTAGCTGCAACCCCTTTCGTTCCTTTTACTGTGGCTCCTTTCATATTCTCTTCCACCTTACTTCCCACCCTCTCCTAACAATTGATTCATAGCGCAACTGCCAGGTTTTCCCCCTGTTACACTTTTCAGACCTTTTACTGTCAATTTCCGTTTCAGCGCTGAATGACCTCATAGGTCCCAGTACTTGGCCTTTGGCCTAAATTCTATATTCAGTTCAATTCAATTCATAAATTCCCGTGAGCATGGACAGGGGGCTAACAATCTCTTCCCTTGAATTATTTCTTTGAAATTCATAACAGATGTCAGGAGTCCTTCATGACTGGTAATGCGACCAGATTAAATCTGTCAGCATAGCGATACAGGAGCCGCTTTTGCTTTGTCTGTCCAGGCTTTCCGTTGTACTTGTCACTGAACTGTTCTTCCTTCGCTTCCCAGCCCTAATTGCCTTTTTTTATATTATATGGTGATATAGAAACACTGAGCTTCAATGATTCCAACATTGTGCATGCCTCTTTCTCCACCAGCTAGCTCTCTGCAATTATGCCATATTATATACTTCTAATAAAACTTCTCTATTCTCGTCTTTCAACGCCTATTACATTCGAATTGCTTTAAACTGCAATTCTTGTAATTATTCCCTCTGAAAGAAACTTTGTGATTTTCAGGTGTTCATTTTACCTTGTGTTTTTGTGGGAAAACATTTCTACTTTCTATCAAAATTTAATATTTACTTGCCTCGTCTCACGTGTGAATACTGGTTTCGTCTTGATTTTTTTTTTTTTTTGCTCTTAATATAATTTAATTGTAGCTTTTAAAACAACTGAATTAACCAAATGCTGTGCATGAATTAGTTTGTCATAAAATTGTTTATTTGTTTGTCTATAACTTTTCGTTTGTCTTCAACATCTGCACTTGACATCTAACTGGAAAGCCGAAGGGACTACTCATAAGCTACTATTTGAATGAAGCCAACCATTTGACATTAAAATATCTCAGCAACGACCAATTTTACCATCGATAAAACAATCGAAGTCAAATCTACAGTTCTATTACTCTTGGTTTCATTCCTCTGCGGTCATTTGATCTCACCGTCAGCGCCATATGGATAACACTTGAAGGTCGCCGATAGAAAACAGAAGAGTTCCAGTCTCCGTGGGGTTAGCATTTGCTCTTCAGCTGCAATCCATCTTAACATATCAGGGGAGGATGCAGCCGTGCGTGGCTTAGAGCAATACTATGGAGTCCGTGGGAGAAGGAGGTTCGTAGTCGCTTTACTCTCTCTCTCTCTCTCTCTCTCTCTCTCTCTCTCTCTCTCTCTCTCTCTCTCTCTTTGTGCACAAGGCGTGGCTCGGTAAAACCATGATTTATGAGCAATGTGTTGTTGTTGTTTGTTGTTGATGTTGTTATTATCGTTGTTGACTTTGGGAGACAAATCTGGATGTGGATTGTTCGTCTCAAATTGCAGTTTTATGTCGTCGTAATTTTTATTCTCGGCATCATCTTACACGCAGCTAGTGAGAACGGTACATTTACTCCTATCTCTGTTTTTTAGTAGGAAAAAAAAAATAGACAGATTGGTTATGAAACGCCGATGTTGCGGGGAAAATATATCGACGAATTCGGCATGCTTCTCCGTAGTGTGGTGGATTAAGCACTACCTCATTTCTCACTATCGTGCATGGGCTCGAATCCCATCACCGAAAGAAAAAGGGCTTCTTTCTATATTTCCCAATTGGATTCGCGGCATGTAGTGTTATTCTTATCCAGAGCGTTCGAAGAAATACATATCTGGTGAAATGTCCAACTGAATATATACATATATAAATACACACACACACACACACACACACACACACACACACACACATATATATATATATATATATATATATATATATATATATATATATATATATATATATATCTAATCTAAACGTCTTCGCTGACTGGAAGCCTAGCATTTATGTTTATGTACTTGTGGAAATACTATATGCGTATGGCAAGAGATGATAACATGACGTGTAAGAGAATTACTGGAATAGCAATTAACACTGATGATTTATCCTGTATTTGTGAAGTCGGTTATTAGACAATATTAAGTGCCATGAACGGAACTGTTGTCAGGCAACTGAAAGCTTTGACTGCATGAATCGAATCATCAGATTTCGTAAGAAATTATGCAACAGCGACAATTGGCATCACGATTTCATGGTAGTTGTATGCAACTGAAGCCCTGACCTCTGCAATTGCAGCTCATTTTGGCGTTTGCTGATTTCCGAAGCAGTAATAATAATATCTGCTAGTGATAAACGTTGCAAATTTCTGTATATGTTCTCCTGCGATTAAGCCATTTAAGGGTAAATTTCTCTCTCTCTCTTCTTTCAAATGATCACCATATTCGTTGGAAGCTTGAATTTCAAGTCAGTGGCACCTGTGGGCTTGTTCCATATGAATAGTGTTCATGTTCTGAATAATAATAATAATAATAATAATAATAATAATAATAATAATAATAATAATAATAATAATAATCTATCTATCAATATATATATATATATATATATATATATATATACATACATACATACATACACACACACACACACACACACACACACACACATATATATATATATATATATATATATATATATATATATATATATATATATATATATATATATATATATATATATATATATATATATATACGTACGAACAAAATGAACCCTTTCGCATTAGAAAAAATATTCATTACTGGCATTTGAACGGCATCATGAGTTGCGTAACAGATCTTTCTATTTTTACTTTATGATCTCTGTCTAGAAAAATTACCGTTATTAATTTCATAATCACATCATTTCCCTATCTCCTCTTGCCAACCCCACGAACACTATGAATGTCATGAATTGTTACTGCTTTCATTTAATGTTATTCGCAAACACAATGATTATCAATGACCTTCGCAGCTGCATCGTCAGTAAATTTGGCCTTTCCATAGCGCAACCGCTAAGTATTTTACATTTACTTACAATTTACATTTATTTACATTTTACATTTACAATTTACATTTATTGAAAACTGTTTATAAGCAAACGTGCGACTGACAAAAAGATTTCTTCACAAAAGCCTAAATAATGATAGAACAGTCTCGGTCATTTCGTCGTTTCTATCTTTGTCATAATTTGATTTAGAAAAGTGTTATTTGTGAAAGTGATACCTTAGCGACCACATTTTGTCATTCTTGAGAGGCAGCATATCTGCAATGTGTTCGTTGTAGGTATATCATAGTTATTCTTCTTTTTATGAATGCATTTGATTAATTTATTTGCACAGAGTAATTTATTTGCATATATTTTTTCATTATGAATTATAGATATCGATAAGTACGTAGTATTGTCATGATTCTTTGCATAATAAATATCATTTTGTAAAAGTTTAAGATAACCCTAACAGTGGAAAACAAGTATTAGGTGAGTCTTTACATATCTATATGAAGTGTTATTCAGAAAAGATAAATGTGAGTATTAATATCTTTACATCATCAATCATCAAAATAACATTCGTGTAGTTATAAACAGTACTTTAACTAAACTTCACGAACCGGAAATATATAAACGAGGTAATGGTTCAAGCATTACGAAAACACTAATGGCAGATAAATATCTCGATTTCCAATAGCAGAAACATTAAGAAATATCTAATTTCAAGCTCACGAAATCAAAATGTTTCGCCTGACAATTGTCTTTCCTCCTCGAAGCATTTCAAAACCTAAAACGAGTGACCCGGGGGAAATATCACACCAATTTGCGGGTAACATAGAGGTGATTCTGGCATCACTCCGTAATGGAATTAACCTTTGGAATGGTATAATGGTACTAAATGTTCTGACCTACATCTACGCTTGAGAACAGGGAACAACAAAGTATAGGACTATGTCAGACCTTACGTGCAGTTTGGTTAAAGACGAATACCGTTGCGCATCTCACCAGTTCTTTCAAGATAAACATATATATATATATATATATATATATATATATAGGTATAAATGCAAGATAAACATACCTATATATATTATCTTTTACAGTGATGATATGCTTTGAAATCTGAGAAACTAGAGCATAAAATGTTCCAGACTTTCTCGTAACATAATTATATTTTCTCTAAAGGCACACCATAATCGATTATATGAAGCCCAGATGACAATACCATTTGTTTGTGTACGTTCGCATACGCATCACGTATGTACATGAATTTTTGCAGTAATTTTACACTTTCATTAGACATCCTAGTGGTTAGCTGAGGCGGCGCCCGCAAAAATGTAAACAATGATCGATGAGACGGAAAAACCAAAATCGGAAACATCAGAAGAGGGAAATTTCGTACGGTCTCTCTCTCTCTTTTTTTTTTTTTTTTTTTTTTTTTTTAGTAACGCCAACGCTCCGTTTTTAAGGTCATTATCAGCATAAGACTGTGTTCATGCCGTATGTTAGCTTACATAGTTACTTGACAGTCATACACACACATACAGACACACATACAGTATATATATGTATATGTATATGTGTGTATGTATATATATATATATATATATATATATATATATATATATATATATATATATATATATATATATATATATATATATATATATATATATATATATATATATACACACACACACACGAATGGGATAACGTTATCAGTTTAGCGAAAGAAAAGGGAGATTGTTGAGGGTGGAGCAGCATGAAAGATGAAAAGATCGTGTTCACGTATATGAGAGAATGAATAAGACACTCAGTGCCACCTGGAGTGACAAATAGTAGGACATACTGGAGAAATACTTTACGGGAAAAAATAGTATATTATGAAGAGGCAGAAACGATGATGAACAATCTTGCGTCAGTAGAGGTGGTGAAGAGTGGCTGTCAATGGGAGACAGAAGAGAGGTATGGTTAAATGGTGTAGGAATAGCAGGGGTTCACGTAAAAATGATAATATTAGTGAAAAGTGGTAGTAGGGGATCTATGGAGGACTTTTAAAATCTGAAGAATGGAAAAGCGCCGGGGGTTATGGGATTTCAAGTGCACTGCTGAGGCATGGCAGTAATGCGTAGTGTGATTGAATTCCTAACCTCGATGTTTAAGGTATGTATTAATGAAGGAAAAGTTCCATAGAAGAGCGAGAGCAATAATTGATGTTTATATAAGGGAGAAGGCAATAGAAGTGACCGTAAGAATTAAAGCTGCATAAAATAACTTCGCACATCTGGGAAGGAGTACGGTAGAATTTTACTTGAGAAGACATATCAGAGTGATTAATAGGAATTAGAATAGGAAGATGTATGACATAAGTGCTTTCTACGAAATAGCTGTGTGAGAGGATCTAGAGTAAAGAAAATAATGTGTTTGTGGCTTACATAAACTCCGAAGAAACTTATAGAATAAATGACAGGCGCTGCGCTAAGAGTACTGAGGATGTACAACATATCAGGCAATCTGTTTAGATCGAAAAGATTTTTGTATGATGAAAAGGAATGTGCGCTAAAATTGTTGGATGAGAGGGTGAACGATCTGATGTAAAAACTGCTCAAAGAAATGACGGGATAAGTAGGTAAAACGTTATTAGGTAAGAAAAGGGGAGGAAATATCATGCAGTCCTATTAGAAATGTTATCATACTTTAAATGAAATAACTAATATAGCTAAAATATGAGAAAAATCTAGCTATAAATCAAGGGTGGAAAAGAAGACGATAAGGTTAATAAGTACCTTTACAAAAATAAAAAGAAAAAAAAGAGAAAAGCAAAAAAAAAAAAAAGTGCACCTCAAAAGATAAAATTAACAGATAGTAAAATAAAAAGGTAAAATAGGCATTTCTTCGTATTGTTTTAACACCCTTTTAATAAATGTTCCATGATTAGTAGGTCAACTCTATTCAAGAAAAGAAGTCTGGTAAAATCTGGGCCAGTGAAAGGATAGACAAGGGTTAAGCTGTGGTCACTTATGGCTGAAATTTGTGGATTCGAGAGAAGAATACGCAGTTCTAACAGACACCTGTATTCCAAAATTCATTATCTAAGCTAACTGAGCTGACTATGAATTATCTGGCGTCACAACTGCTAGGGTCACGGACGCCGAAATACAAACAGAACTATACCCACATATTACAGAGCAGACTGGGAATGGGCAAAGTAATAGACGAGTCCTGAATATTAAGGTCGTCTTCGTAAGCTGACAAACCGACTTTTAATTTTGGCTGAAAATAAAGAGGAAGAAGACTATTTTAAGGCATTCCCTGCAATTTTACGAGAATTAAATCTTACACTACTGAAGATACTGGATATAATTAAAATTCCTTTACGCTAGTTTTTTTTTTTATTTTAAACTTTCCTAGGATTTTATCGAAGACAAATGGAAGGTAGATTTTCTGAATAAAATTAGTTAAATAACACCATGTCCTTATAACAGTTTCAAGCCGTTATTCATTATTGTTCTTATGTCATCTCCATCTCGTCTTACTGGAAACATCCTACTGAAATCGACCTTCACTTCCATATATCTCAACCCCAAAATTGGTGATAAGGCTAGGGGGACATGACTTATAATAATAAAAGAAGACAATTAAATGTGGTATTTCTTTAAGAAATATTTAAGTGGCATAGCTGGAGTTACACATTTCTTTACATAAACCTACAAAATTGTTTGATATCATAAGGAATATTAGCAAAAACTGCTGTTCGAAATGGTTGCCAAAATTTAATCGTGTTTCCATTCCACCCTTCAAAGGGCATGATCTTTATTGGTCAAAAAAAGAGAGAAAAAGATAAATATATATATATATATATATATAAATATATATATATATATATATATATATATATATATATATATATATATATATATATATATATATATATATATATATATATAATTGCTGTTGCACACCAAAAGAGCAAAAACAAAAAAGAAATTTACTATTGTTCGTAGATTCTTTCTATGATTTTCAGTAACATTCATAGTTGATGTAAAGACAGAAATAACTTACATCTCCAGCAAATGATGTCATTCACTGCTGCAAAATTCTCCACTCTAGAATTATGAACTATGCTTAGTCTCAAGGGCAGAATATCACAAGGTAGACATACGTAAATTGTTAGTTTAGATTTACTTATGGTTTGAGTTAGTTTTACGATTTAAATTAAATTGGCGTGTTAAAGATAAAAAGTTGGGATTTAATAAATATAAAATATAATATCAGTATTCGGGCAAGGCCGAGCGAAAATTTTGAACATAAAGTGTGGGATTGTTTTCAACAGTCGGATTCTTAAAATACTTTAAACGACTTTTTATGGATAAGGAAATTATGTATAAGTAACGCCTATCATAAATTCATTATCTTTCGCTAAAAACACAAACACGCGCACATGTAATATATATATATATATATATATATATATATATATATATATATATATATATATATATATATATATATATATATATATATGTGTGTGTGTGTGTGTGTGTGTGTATATATATTACCCATTATCATATTGGTATGAATACTACTCAAATGGCCTCGCATTCCCAAGGAGTTATTTTAAAGGTTGTAAAGTTTAGTTCTTCCTTCCGTAAAGTCAGAAGGATCAGTGATTCCAAAAAGAATTTCTAATCTTAAACCTTTGTCTCCCTTTTCTTTTTTCCCCCTCTGTGATATCGAATCACTAGATGGTTTTTTATTCGTTCATCTACACCAACCATATATATATATATATATATATATATATATATATATATATATATATATATATATATATATATCTATATATATAAATATAAATATATATATATATATATATATATATATAAATATATATATATATATATATATATATATATATATATATATATATATATATATATATATATATATAGACTATGATTAGTGTAGATGAACGAATAAAACCATCAAGTGATTCGATATCACAGAGGGGAAAAAAAAAGGAAGGCAAAGGTTTAGGATTAGAAATTCTTTTTGGAATCACTGATCCTTTGAATCTATGGAGGAAGAACTAAACTATACAACCTTTAAAATAACTCCTTGGGGGAATGCGAGTAGTATTCGTACCAATATGATAATGAGTAATATATCATATACACACACATGATATATATGTAATATATGTATAAAAATATATGTGTATATACACACACATGTATATATATGTAATATATGTATAAAAAACATGTGTATATATATATACATATATACTGTATATACACATTTTTTTTATTCACTTTGTTGCTAAGATGGGGCGTTAAAATTCCGCAGGTTTATACATCCGCAGATACTGAATGGCACTTGTTTTCAAAACATTTGGTTTTTATTAAGTTTCCGAAAAGCGAAATCATATCGCATTTCCTTTCATATTCTCTCTCTCTCTCTCAGAAAGTTTTGGTATTAAAAATTTAATAAGGGCGAGTAAAGGTTAAGTAACCAAGCTATGAAGGACACGCACAGGTTGAATTTTTATAAGATTTCTAATGGCATTAATATCTATGAGACATTCTAAAATTTTATATCTAAGTCATAAATACCGTATCTTTGTTTGTAATGCATGTAGATGGAACTTTTTTCTTAATACATTTGTGTGTCTATACCCACCGAAAACTTGCTTACATACATACACACGCATATATATACATGTATATATACATACACATATATATACATAAATACATCTACACATAAAAATATTAATATATATACATATATTATATATATAAATAGATATACTGTATGTATGTATGTATATATATATATATATATACATACACACACACACACACACACACACACATATATATATATATATATATATATATATATATATATATATATATATATATATATATATATTTATATATATATATATATATATATATATATATATATATATATATATATATATATATATATATATATATACATATATCTTTTACACTGAACTTGAGATTTCCAGTTCACGTGCCGCGAGGCAGTAACCCTAGGAGATAACAAATATGTCTTAAATTGGAAATTTTCCAGTAATCACTACGAATGAATGCGTAGCTTCGAAGAAGGCCACAAGGGAAAGTTTCGATCAATATCACATCTAGTGAGCCGTGTAAATCCAATTTACAAAGACTGTCCATTAAGCGCTGTCACGGATATTTCTCCCGTTTGAAAAATAATTTCTTGAGAAAGACACTTTCAGTACCAAAGATCCTTCATTTCCCTAAGTATAAAAGTGTGGGACAGTGTTTCCATCTATCTCCTTTTCTTCTTGTCTGGGCAGCTTTGTGAGTAGAATATAGGATTTAGGCCAAAGGCCAAGCGCTGGGACCTATGAGGTCATTCAGCGCTGAAACGGAAATTGACAGTAAAAAGATTTGAAAAGTGTAATAGGAGGAAAACCTCGCAGTTGCACTATGAATCACGTGTTAGGAGAGGGTGGAAAGGAAGATGGAAGAAAGAGAATATGAACGGAGGCACAGTAAAAGGAATGTAAAGGGGTTGCAGCTATGGGCCGAGGTGACGCTGCAAAGAACCTTAAGTAATGCCTACAATGCACTGTATGAGGGGCACTGACGGCCCTACCCCAGTATGGGGGGCAGCTTTGTTGCCATTTTCTGAAATGTTCACTAAGCTGCACCTCTCATGTCTCATACTCAAAAAAAAAATATATATGTAAACTGGCAAAACTATCGGCTCTTTCCTAGGCTTAATATCAATTAAGGGAAAACTATCCTAAAGTTTTTCAAGGAGAAATTTAATCGTGAATCCTTTCCCATAGGCCCAACACTTGATCAATCTCAAGATAACAGTGTACTCAACTCTCGGATAAGCTTTGGTATTTTAACTGGCTAAGACTTTTTTCACTAAAATATTTATGTTGTTCCTTTATTTATCAAGTTTTTGGGATTTCCGTCAGCTATTTTTACCTTGCATTTTTTTTATTGTTGATTTCTGATCAACTGTTGACCTTATATCAATCAGCTGTGTCACCTATATAGCAAACTAGAAACTGGTAAAAATGTATTATTTGATTTCTGAGTTTTATTCGGCTAATTGATTGCACCGACTTTAGGATATATTAAGGCAAAAAGTTCCGGAACTCAACGGAAAGAGGATGGCACTATACCACTACTTACTAGATCCACTGATTTTATAGGGATAGGGTGTCAAAACAGTGTAAATTTTGATAATTTATGAGGTAAATTTTTAAAAACCTTTCACTTGTTCGGCCATGTTATCATCCTTTTTTAGTAATTCATTGACAGTTACAACCATATCTTTTGTTCACAAGAAATACCAAAACTTCATTATAAATATATTCTGGAATGCTTGCTTTACGAGAGAGATACCATCAAAACTTAAATTAGAAATGCGTAAGTTGAAAAACAGTTCTTCAACGAAATAACCATGGTTCGTACGGTTAAGATAGACTCAAGTATTTACGAACTGTAAGCATGCATCGCCAATTTATTATAGAGCGGTGTTTCAGAAATGCATTAAATATTCATACATACATACACACACACACACACACACACACACATATATATATATATATATATATATATATATATATATATATATATATATATATATATATATATATATATATATATATATATATATATATATCGTTGAGTTCCTTTTAAAGGTGGACGTTGAAACTACTCAATATAATATTGAAGACATTAATGATGATGATAACTTGGAAGAACATGCAGTACTCACTCCCCGCTGTAATGATACCAGGAATGTTAGTGATAAACGGCAAGAACGGCAACGGTAATAATGCATTCATAGTAGTTGTTTTCGCTGTTGTTTCTGTTGCTGTTCTGTTCCTGCTAGAGGAAACCGGTGATTAGTCCAGTTGTAAAATCTGCGGTTTCGCGGTTATTGTTATAAAGTTTTTGTTTGGCAATAGATGTCATCATTGATGTATTTTCCCGCTCATATCGGACAGGAGCCTTGGCCACACCCGTGCCAATCAAATCTCTCTCATTATTTCCGTCGTCATTAAAATATTAAGGTCTAGTCACGGGAATTCTAAGTGGATAACATTAAGCTTTTTTCACACGGGGATCCCTATTTCTACTGCAGGCAGTATTCTTATCTGAACACATGATGGATGTCCGTAACAATGTGTTGGTAATATTGATTTCGGTAAAAAAACCAACTGGACGGGCAGCCGAATGCCCTTATCATCTCAGACAAGAGCAAACAAGGAATGGAAGGGAATAAAATTAGTGCAAAACCCATAAGAATCTACAGATATGTAACGGACTAAGTGCCCTGGAATGGCTGAATTCATTTTACTTCTTGAGCAAAGAAGAAAAAGAAAAGGAAAAGAAACTTGTTTACTGAATTCCTTACCAACTGTATCACATGTTCGATTACATAAGACTGAGGAATGAAAGACGCTGGAAATAATGAAATGATATTAAAATTGCTTAAATTAATAAATATTGTTGGAGATGTTTTTTATTTCAATCAGAATGATAGTATACCGACTAATTTTCTGTATTACTTATGTATGTAAATCATGAACAAAACCTATATGCCGTAAACTGAGAGGAGGCTTCATAGATTTTACTTGAGTTTTAAATATTTCTTGAGTCCTAAAGGTGCTCGACATTCGTCCTCTCATTTCATTTCATCCTAACTGATGGGAGTATGTGTGTTGGTATAAGTAGTTGCTGCATCGTTCAGGTGCAAATCTAATTCATTACGCAAGGAGGAGACCATACAGCCTTTGTTCCCCGGGCAGTTAATGTCTCAGGTTCGAGTATTCTTTTCCCATCATGTTTCTGTTTACTTATATAGGTCTTCATATTAACATTTTCTGTTGTTGTCTTGTTCTCAGGACACGGATGAAAGTTGATCATTGCAGAAACGAATAAATTATGAAATTACATTTATATAGAGACGACTTTAAACTAGTTTTCGCATTGGTCTTTCAGATTACCATTATTTTTATCGTTACCCCTCTTCGTATTATCGGTAATATTGTTTGGCGATATGTACCACACTTATGATAGTTGGGTTTTCATATAGTTCTCCTTTTGTTGTATTTCAGTTTCAGAGACAGCTGCTATTGAAGGAAGAAAAAGCCACAAATCACGAGACTTAGGAATTTAGGCCATTTTTAGATGATGGGAAATTGCGGGAAGAATAAGAGTTAATCCCATCTGTCACCATTACATGATTACTGAGACAGAGATAATAATTTAAGGTCAACTCGTTGAAAGTAAAAGAGAGAAGCGACAACAGGCATCGCCAAAAGGAATCGTTAAAGGATAATTGGCTGGGGAAAGTAAACATTTCTTTTTCACTGAAAATCATAACTACATACATACTATTATATATAAATTATATATACTCGTATATATATATATATATAATATATATATATATATATATATATATATATATATATATATATATATATATATATATATATATATATATTATATATATATATATATATATAGTGCTAAGTCGTTCCGCCTAGTAAGCATAGCCCCTTAGAAAAATATGTACAATATTCACGGCCGAATTCATATTTTACTAACTGACGCAGAATCAAGGATGGGTCTTCTATGCAGAAAATTTTCACTAAATGTATTTATGTATAATTTATTATATATTTATCATATACATATGCATATACAGTATATATAAACAGTATATCAACAGTATATATATATATATATATATATATATATATATATATATATATATATATATATATATATATATATATATACATATATATATATACATAATGTAAAAAACTCATGGATGGTTAAACGTGCAACAAAGGAGGAAAAGGAATTTTCATAGAAAATTCATAAACACCAGCAGCTTCCTCTTCTGTCTCCGCAGTTAATCAACTAAAGCTACTAATTAGTAACCATGAGCAACCACTGGCTGAGAGAAGATGAAGGTGATCTAACAAAATTAGAATTCCTCTTAGATGCAAAAGGATCCCGACTAATAAAAAATCTAGACCGTGACAAATTATCGCCGCCTGGTGTTTGCAGGAGTTAAGGGCGAACCTTGACAGCCTTTTCGGTCAGCAAATTTGCAGAGATGAAGGCCGATTGTGGTTTCTGTATAACATGCTCAGATTGAAACAAATCGCTGATAGTACGATGCTTGTGGTTACGCTCTTGATCGCTTTGTGTAAAAGATTTAATTCTGGAAAAAGCCATATTTGCCTCCCTCCCTCTCTCTCTCTCTCTCTCTCTCTCTCTATATATCTATATTAATATATATATATATATATATATATATATATATATATATATATATATATATATATATATATATATATATATATATATATATATATATATATATATATTATTCCTCAGTAAAGTTTTGAATATTTGTCTTCAGGGTACCTGATTCTTCAATTTCCTAATCGATTTTTCCTAACATTAAATTTACTAAATAACTAAAAAAAACAACAAATAATCAATGTTCGATTCTTTTGTTAGATTGTTTTAACTATTAGATGTTCCGTTTATATATAGTATGAAGACAGCAGTTCAATGATAATGGCAGCTTGCAATGGTCCAACTCGGGACTGAAAAGTACTGTTAAAGTACAATTTACAGTTCACTGGATGATGATGATGTTTTGAGACCACTGTTATGTGTGATTGCCCTATCAAAGTTAAATGTTTCATTCTGAATCGTGCTATCGACTTCGTAGATTTCACGGTATTCTGTTGGTTAATGCGAGTGTTTCATATTTAGTGTATGCTGTACAGCAAGTTGTGGCCAAAAGTGATACGTTTTCGAAATCTTACTAAATCTGACACATTTGTTAGCAGGAAACATTTCATTATCGGTTGCTGAAAATAGCCTATCCAAAAAGAGCAAAATCGCCATTATATAGAGAGTTTCTAAAAGTGGAACAACCTGAACTAAATGTGCAGTAGCCAGATAAAACGAAAGTGATTATGGCATGATGCAATAAGCAGCATTTTTTCTCTGCAATTTATATCATTGGTTGTCAGAATGATATATAACGCCTATGCTCAGATGTAATTATCTAATTTTGTTGAAACAATAATATCTATTTCTATCAAGCATTTGGCCTCAACTTACTACATTTTTCACAGCCATTATCCTTTCACCGTGATAAGCAATACCTATAATAACTTGTGATAGGAGTTAAGTTAGTGTATATTTTATAACATTCATGAATAATTTTTCAGCAGGTTCAAACTTCTTTATGAAATATAAGATTTCGGTTAACGGCCTTCTCCTCTCCTCTACGTAACTTTATTTGCCTTTGCTTAGGAAGAGAATACATTAAAAGAAACTGAGTAACTTTACCATGAAAATAAAACACATCGCACTATGAAGAATTCATTTTGGGGGTCAAATTGCTCCGAAAATAGAGAAAGCTTCGCAAACTGCGTTCTCCTCACTAGCAATGACAAAGAACTTTTTAACAGGTTCTAGTGATCAGCCTTGACTTAGAAAGAAATTTATTACGGAGCCAATTAGAGATTTCAAGGTTCGCCTAATTAACATGTGAAGGGATTCAACAGCACAAATCGTAAAATACTTGGTCGGTGGGGTGAGGTAGGGGTGACAAGGATTTGAGGGGAAATATGTGAATAATTTGTCATTAAAACGGCACTTCTCCTGCTAATAAGGAGTCAAAATCATTAAACCATCCCCATAGAAATCCTTTTATGAGTGACTGTGGTTTACGAGAACTTCTACTTAACCACATGTGAGACTTTTTATGTAATTCGAAAATTTTGTTGATTTAATGGTTTTACTCGAGGGTTACTGTTTTAATTTTGGTGTTCCACTTTTAGAGGTGGTAATTCTTAACGAGTAACATAACGACTGACGAGTGCTGGTTGCCTAGAGAGGAAAAATTACGGCAATCATTTCATTATTTTTGTTATAAATCATCAGTAATTATATGATATAGAAAGTAAGTAATTATTTACAAAAACTTTGTGTGATATTTCTATAAAGAGAAATAATAATAATGAAAAATAATAATGATTTAAAAAGTGGCATAAGAAGACTTCTAAAGGATGGGCATGTAAAATGTTCTTCTCTAATTAATAATAAAGGTGGTCAATAAGAAACAGAAAAGTTATAACATGTATAATAAAATATCTTGATGAAATTAAAAAAAAAGAAACATCATGAAAATAAGAAACGATAAGTATTCAACAAATTTCACGATTTTTGAGTAATAATAATAATAATAATAGTAGCAGTAATGATAATAATAATACATTTACTGACAGATGATTTATGTGATTAATCAGGCGTTCGATGTAGTTTTCAGTCGTGTTTGTTTTTCTTTTCAGTTCTCTTTTATACAGTAAAAAAAAATTATAGTTTAAAAACTAAGAAGTTAATTTCAGGAATTTCTGCACATTAGCTTCTTCATCTGTATCAAATAAGCATTTTTATTGAAAGCAAATAAAAAAATTCAAAATTCAAGTAAATTTGCTTAGCTAATTAGCTTTAACAATAACGAAATATACGATAAGAACATGTACTGAATTACGCATTTTCCGGAGCTTTACAAGTCCGGTACAGTGCTGTTCATATTTTGTTGATATTTCTTTCTTGAAGAACGCTCTCAGCTGTTGTGGAGTGTGCTGCAGAAATGGTGAACACAAGTTAACATAATATCGTCAAACAGAAAATTGCAAGCATCTGGTTAAAATGGACGATCTCGCTCTCTCTCTCTCTCTCTCTCTCTCTCTCTCTCTCTCTCTCTCTCTCTCTCTCTCTCTCTCTCTTCCAATTTTATTGATGTTTTTTACACAAAAATATGACTAGTTTATTACAACTCATAATCTTACCACCTTTCATCTCGACATCCTTTTTTGTACGTTAAATCTGTATTTGAGTAAGTTTTACCGAGATACATTTTTAGCCTGAATCAGAATAAAATTAAGCACGTGCAGACAGACAGACAGACACACCCACACACTTACACTTTTCTAGATCGGTCCTGTGTTGAAAATACATTAAAAACTATCAGCAATATTCTTTGATCTCAGCATATTCAATCTTTAGTTATTATAGGTGTGCATAACTTAATTACAATCGTAGTTCCTTTGCTGATATATAATACTTTCGCTATGAGTTCCTCGGAAAATTTATCAAACGAGAAATAGAAGGAACATTCGAATGAGACATTTCGCCATGTGAATTTTTGGTACAGATGCATTAAATTATTATGGGAGATTTCAATGATCACACAGAAACCAATCTTAAAGTTATGCGGCTTTCTAGTATGTACGCTGAATTTTCTTGTTGCTGTGATTTACTTCTCTTTATACTTAGCTCTCCCGTAATAATTGAATTTTATAAAAACACTCACAGTATTTACTTTAGAGACTGTGATTGCAAGTTTAACAGGTAAAGTGAATGACTATAAATTTACTAATTATTATTATTAATTTTTAGGTATGCATAACTTAATTACAATCACAGTTCCTTTGTTGATATAATATAATATATAATACTTTTTCTATGAGTTCTTCAGAAAATTCATCACAACAGAACCAAAAGGTATAGACATTCGAATGAGACATTTCGTCAAGTGAATTTTTAAGTACAGGTGCATTAACTCTTATGGGAGATTTCAATGATCGTGTAGAAACCGATCTTAAAGTTTTCGTTTTCTTACAGTTATACGGTTTTCTAATATGTATATTGAATTTTCTTACTGCTGTGATTTACTTCTCTTTATACTTAGCTCTCAAGTAATAATTGAATTATATAGGAACACTCACAGTATTTGCTTTAGGGACTATGGGCTGAAAATACGTTGTGATTCCAAGTTCGACAAGTAGAGTGAATGAGTATAAATTTATTAATTATCTCTGATTTTTAGGTATGTACAACTTAATTACAGTCGTAGTTCCTTTGCTGATATAACATATAATACTTTTGCTATGAGTTCTTCAGAAAATTCATCACAACAGAACTAAAAGGTATATACATTCTAATGAGACATTTCGTCAAGTGAATTTTTTAAGTATAGGTGTATTAATTCTTATGGGAAATTTCAATGATCGTGTAGAAACCAATCTTAAAGTGTTCTTACAGTTATACGGGTTTCTAGTATGTATACTGAATTTTCTTATTGCAGTGATTTACTTCTCTTTATACTTAGCTCTCAAGTAATAATTGAATTTTATAAGAATACACACATTATTTACTTTAGAGAGTATGGGCTGAAAATACGTTGTGATTCCAAGTTCGACAAGTATAGTGAATGCGTATAAACTCATTAATTATTATCATTAATTTTTAGGTATGCACAATTTAATTATAATCATCGTTCCTTTCCTGATAGAGTTTATAATACTTTCGCTACGAGTTCTTCAGAAAATTCATCAAACGGGAAACAGAAGGCACATTCGAAAGAGACTTTCCGCCATGTGACTCTTTTAAAAGTACAGGTGCATTAATTCTTATGGGAGATTTCAATGATCGTGTAGAAACCAATCTTGAAGTTTTCTTGAAGTTATATGGTTTTCTAGTACGTATACTGAATTTTCTTATTGCTGTGATTTACTTCTCTTTATACTTAGCTCTCAAGTAATAATTGATTTTTATATGACAAGTAGCGTGAATGAGTATAACTTTAGCCCGAAGAGGCTCTAATTAGTAGGGCAAACGTTTTATGAATGTAAGCCTTTTAAAAAAATCTATCATTTTGGCTTTTGCTCTTAGTGTATAAAAATATGAAATCTAACGTAGTTAACAGTACTATATATCTAGCCATGGAGGTGTTTAACTTTCTTACGTGAAGTACCTACGTATTCTGTTAGAATAATATCTCATCGTTCAGGGTCCATTCTTTTTCTTTCTTTCATAATTCGGTGTTTCTTCGTTTTCTAATCCTGTGAAATCATGTAGCTGTTCATCATTATATTCTTTACTTCTTTTCCAGACGAATTTGTAAATTCAAAGGGCCCATCGAAGAATAAAACAAACACAATAAACACGAGAAAAATGTAGAAGTGCAAGTTTTATGCCAACGGGCAGTGAGGTGCTTCCTGTTCTTTATCCAAACTCGAGTAGTGAAAACATCTTGAACAGTTTCCGGAGAAAGTGAATTTTCCAGTCGTTTATAAGTACATAAATAATAATACAGTTATGAGAATGCAAAATAAACAGGGAAGTACAGGTAAATAAGAAAACAGTGAAGCCAAGAAAAGCGATCACTTATTTACTGATCATTTTCTAACGTGACTGTGCTTTGTTAAGTAATTGCTCGAAAGTATTTGCAAGTGCGTCGCTTAGCCAATATTGGTGGTATTCTGTAAATAAATGTTTAGCGAATTCAAGTAATAATGATTGATTGAGAATGAAGTTTAACAACAGACACTTTTCAGCTACTTAAGAACATACTTCCACAAATGTAGCAGGAAGAAACTATCCTTTCCTCCCTCTCTCTGAATATTCATTCATTAATAAATACTGCAGTATTATTATTATTATTATTATTATTATTATTATTATTATTATTATTATTATTATTATTATTATTATTATTATTATTATTATGGAGATTTAAATACTCTCACTGAAACAGATCCCAAGCGTATCTCGCGGAAGCAGTCGTATTAGTTTCCTTATTTTCTTTAATTTATCATTTCCATCTACTTACAAATACCTCTGAATATAAATATTGTTCATAGCTTACACACACACACACGCACACACACACACATCATTTCCTTAGTAAAGGGTGGCTCCTGGTATAAAGAAACAAAGTTGCTATAGCTCTCAGCCTTTAACTGCTAAATCAAGAATAAATTACCTGTACAGAAACTTTTATTACATCTACTGTATAATCTGTATTTTTAGACTAAACATTATATCAAGATACTCATAGTACATCGCAGTCTAAATGACGAGAATTAGTTTCATAATTCCTCTTGGTATGCACCCACATTATCTACCGAAAACGTCAAAGGTTCGACTCCAAAAGCAAAGAGAATGAAATGGCTAAAAGCAGTGACTTTTTTAAAAGCACTTTCACGACGACAGCCCGTGTGCGTACTCCCGTGAGTTATTATTTCATTTTGCCATTAGGTATTCACGCACTCTTGTAAAACATGCAGGAAGTTACTTTCTTTTACCTGAAAGGCATAGTGACTTATGCAACGACGCTGGAACGTCGTAAAGTTAGGCTGTCTTCTATGGAACCACAGTTTCACGCAATGAAATCGTGTTTTTCTTGAAATGGGATACTATCAGCTTACCCAACACCATAATTAGAGGCATTTCCTAATATATTCAGCTGCATTTTTCCCTTTTCTTTTGCTGGAGTTGAGGGAGGAGGCGGGCACTTTATTAAAACTATCATTTATACATACATACACATAAATGTAATATATATATATATATATATATATATATATATATATATATATATATATATATATATATATATATATATATATATATATATATATATATGAATATATATATACCTGCATATATGTGTATATATATGGAGAGATAAAAAGAATTTCAGCTGGATGATAATCACTGTGGGATGATAAGATTGTGTAATACGAGAATAATTCGCAGCATACAAAAATAAACCTTTTAATAACTTCACAAATTTTAATTTTTGTAAATGTGCAATGCTGGGATAATAATGTTCAATAGATATAAAAATTATTACAGGTGAAATTCTGATTCCTATTTAGTTTTCATACATAAAAATTTGTTTTCAAGAATATGAATATATGACTGATAACTTATGGATGAAAAATAATATCGGATGAATGGTATCACAGGCGCTTCAAAGTTCTCAACAGCGAAAACATTAAAAAAAGCTGTTTTGTTTTCAGTAGTCGCAACTAATTTCACAAAATACAGGGGTCACGATTTATTTAGAGTAAGAAGAATGGTTGCTGCTACTTCTACTATCACCATTACTACCATAACAGCTGCTCTCAGAGCTTTGTATATATTGTGTACCTTTACAATCTTTCTACCCTAGATAGATTTTATGGCAGTATGTATAATAGTTCTTATGGGCTGTGTTCTAGTGTATTAAAAGATTCTAGATCTAATCTAAGGACATTTAGTCACTATAAGAAAACGAGAAGACTGGCTGTAACTGGAAACAGATGAGAATTTCTTTTGCATAATATGAAACTACAGTTAAATAAAAAAGTTTTGTTTACATTTTCAGTGTAATAGATGACTAAAAACCACCAAGCTCTCATCATTTTACGAATGTCATAATTTAGCATTAGATTCACGCCCACTGGATTTTTACATTCGATTCTGCTTTTGCATTACAGCTGAAATCACCTAGGAACTAATTCTTCGGTAATTCCTCAATGGTATCCAAATAATTATATATATATATATATATATATATATATATATATATATATATATATATATATATATATATATATATATATATATATATATATATATATATATATATGTGAATGTATGTATGTGTATATATATATACATACATATATATATATATATATATATATATATATATATATATATATATATATATATATATATATATATATATATATATATATATAAATATAATGGATACATTTCACCGGCTGTACTACAGTATAACAGAAAAGGGGTTCCGATGATAACAATTAAGCATAGGCATGTGTAGCTTGAGCCAAGGTTTGCGGTGGCCGAGAGAGAGAGAGAGAGAGAGAGAGAGAGAGAGAGAGAGAGAGAGAGAGAGAGAGAGAGAGATTGGCTGTGTGGTGTGGGCGAGAGGGTGGGTGGGAAGGGCCTCACTTCGTAGACTCAACTCACAAGTGTTTTGAACTCGGTGGTGAGAGGACGCTTGCACTGCGTCTGCGTGTCGTCTCCCAACTGAAACCTTTGGAACATACTTTAGCAACGTCTTTCCTACTCGCGTACACTGAGTGATGTGCTAGATTTCGAAATACTTACTGGAAGTGATAGCAAGTACTGTGTCGATTTGGTGTGAAACTATGATTTAAAGGAATTCCATTATTTTCACCTTGCTGTACTGATAGTGTAGTTTTGCGAGATGCTGGGTCCTGCGGGAATGCCTCGCGCTGCCCATACCGTGACCTGGTCAGACCGGGAGGTGAGCATTTTATCCCCACCTGTGCCACACATCCTCGTCGGTGTTGAAGGATCAGCTTTATCTCGTTTGGATAGATACTTCGATCCACAGCCTCCGCCACGTCCAGCCAAGCCCGTGGGCCTTCTCCCAAAACCAAGCACCATCCAGACAAACAAATCGAGCCCACCATCACAGCAAACCCAACCCTCAAGCGGTGGTAGTCAGCCCCTGATCGATGGTGCTGCTTGCAAGACATCAACATGGACCTACAAACAGGTAACTTCTGCAAGAAATTCTGGCATATCCGATATCGAAAAGGGCGCCAGGTTTCGTCCCGAGAGGCGCGAAAGGAGACCCGTGCAGAAATTACAATGGCGAGAAAGTGCTTGGTCCAGGGGATTTACAACATCCAAGGATGATTACCTTGATCTAGATACTCGAAACACCTCATCCTCTTCAGCTGATGGGTCCCCAAGGCATGCTATTAAGCGAATCCTCTTGTTGACAGAGAATTACCAGTACAGAGATGCTGCTTCTTTTATCAATCGTCTGCCTGCTGCTACTTTTAAGGTCATCATTTCGGATCTACCGATTGAGGTACTAGTCGACGCTATGCCCCATTCTCTCCCTATCGTAGAAGCTCTTTATTGTAAGGTAGGAGAAACGGCACCTGTAGTAGTAGGATGCACTGGTATCCTTCGTCCTGAGGCAGTTGTCTGGCAGATGGTACGATTCTTTGCCCAGCAAGAGGAATGCTTAACAGGCGACATTCGCTGGGAATTCTGTGGTCCATTCGTCACGTCCTGTAAGAAAGTCTTGCGCATCATATCACGATCTGAGCCAAAAATTCGTAAGATCCTTCAGCAGAGGAGGAAGCAGTTGGATAAGGCCATCGAAGGTATGGGGCACCACGGTCTGGTGGGTACTTCTGACGAATCCCTTCAGAGCCTGCATGACGCCTTGAAGTTAGAATTCGAGAAAGTAGTGAAATCCTACACTCATGCCCTGGAAAAGCTAGAAGAACTGAGTCTCAGTAACAAGGCCTCCCTGCAGAGGAGCATCAGCCACGGCCCTGCTCCTGTCCAAGCTTCTCATCAACGCCAGCTTTCAATTACACAGGAAGAAGTTCAACAGAGACTCATAAAGAATAAGACACTTCTGAATGTTGTTGAGCCGACACTTGGCAACCACTCTCTCGATGTCCTTCTCGGTATCCTTCAGCGAAGGATTGAGTATGACAAGGAAACCCTCTTCCAGTTCACACAGTTGAGGAAGGAAGCCAAAGAGGTCGATGGAAATGCAGTCATCGCCCCAATCCTCATGCGTTACAAGCACGGATGCGAACAGGTAAGTTCGTTTGGCTTTGCAGGTGCATCGATGTTAGAGGAAGATTCAGTTTTTTCCCTTTTATTAATATTTGCCAAGTGTGCATTCAGTTTCTCCTTGGTGATTTATTCATTATATTCAAATGCTGGTCATTTCTATTATCATGGGTTCATGGGTAAGGGATAACAATCACACCTTACCTCATTCTGTACAACTATTGCAAGTGGATACCTGTTATGCAACAAAATTACTGAAATTCTAGTTCAATCACGATATTCTTACTCTGAGGAAAGGCTGGAAATAATTGCCCACCCGCGAAAAAAAAATGAGATTCCCAGATTTTGAAAGCGTCTCTGAAACCGGCTTACGGAATTCTTTTTTAGGGAAACGCAATCGTGGGAAGAGCATTTCTATTCGCAATTCACAGAAACATCAAATCAACGTCGTTCAGGTAGAAAACAAACTTCGTTTTACTGACTGGGTAGATATATATATATATATATATATATATATATATATATATATATATATATATATATATATATATATATATATATATATATATAATATATATTATATATACACATATACATACATACAAACATACACACACATATATATACATACACACACACACACACACATATATATATATATATATATATATATATATATATATATATATATATATATATATATATATATATATATATATATTTATTTGCATTACAACCACGTTAATACATATTAAGTTCTTTCACAGAAGCTCTGGTTCTCTCTGCTTCTCTCTTTCACACAAAAATCTTTCCAATGTACAAATTATGCACTCAGTATTTGGTCAGTTCCTACAGCACATTAGCGATTTTCCAGTTTGTCCATATTTTTAATCCCATCTTTTGCAAGGAATTCCATACATGCAATAAGAAACGCCATTGTAGAACTTATTACCAAGCCCTTACTAATACAGTTGATGAAAACATTTATGCTGTACATTCATCATATGGTAACTTTAAAAATACTGTTCCTATTAAACTTGGGTTTGGTGTCAGTAAAATAAACATTAACCCGGCTCTTTCACGGCAGTATCTCAGCATAAAATGCGGAACGTAAATGCTTAAACCATATCACAATCCCAAGTAAATATTGCTATGGAAAGGATACAAAGGATTGACCCATAGCCAAGCAAAACTTTTGTACATCCGTTATAACAAAATTTACTTTCTTGTATACATAACAGTATGGGGTCACTGATTTCTGAAACGATCGAAGGAATATCACAACTTTGTAACTCTTCTTGTAAAAATTCCGACAGATCATCAGGCACTTTGATAAATAATGACACATCAAAAGTAATTATATTAAAATCAAAATTCAAATAACAACTGTTCAATTTGTTTGTAAAGTCAACACTGTTCTTTACATGTGTAATCATTTATCAAGGCCATTACTTTATTTACGTAGTCAATTTTATTCATTACTGCAATAGAATTAGATTTATTTTCCTCGTTACGTGCAATGAGTCATCTTTTTTTAAAGATTTTTATAAGCAAGGAGAAAAGTTAATGGGAACTTCAGGGGAAATAGGCTTTTGACCATAGCACGGTGCATAAAGGAATACATTTTTTGAAAAGTATGGTACTTAAAAAATGTTCCGTTATAGAATTGGTTCTGTATAGAGTTTCATCGCTGATGACACTTACTGGATTGGATGACAGATGATTTAGGTTTTTATCGTCATCCTCCTCCCAGCCATCATTCTAAGTTCAGTCTAAGTTTACATTTATGCTAACCATTGTAAGAAGTGTCCCAGGGATTTCCGCTGAATGACCATTGTAATAAGGCTTAAGTGTCAAATGTTCTGAGATATTTTAACCTTACTCTCATGCATATAAACTCAAGTAGAAATGTTTCATTTATATAACTGAACTTCTTGTTACCAGTATCTGTTTACTTACGTACCACATAAACTTCCAATTAACTATGTCGATCATTTAATTCTCAACACTTTTGTTCAGTTTACTATAAAAAAAGGCATAAACGTAATCTGGTACGATCTAGAGAAAAAGAAGATGCCTGTCGTGACGGGAATACATGAAAGACAATTGAGCGCAGAGTTTCACATACATTAATGTTCATGTCTCATGACAATGTGAGCCGTAGAGAATATCATGATATTTGTCTCGTCACTAATTTTTCCATGCATAATAATCAAGAGTCTCTTTCTCTGTAACGAGAAGGAAAACTAAGCCACTCATTCATTTCCGAAAGAAAAAGTTATGTCAGATATAGCCTACAGATGTATATTAGCCTTGGGAAATGTCCATATATATATATATATATATATATATATATATATATATATATATATATATATATATATATATATATATATATACATATGCATACATACATACATACATACATACACACACATATATACATGTATATATAAATATATATATATATATATATATATATATATATATATATATATATATATATATATATATATATATACACACAGATATAGATATCCTTAGCAGGAAGAGAACCTTTATTCAGATCCGAGGTGAGGACGGAGTGATAATATGATAAGGTCCCGTTAAAACCCGTTGTATCGATTGTAATAATTCGCTACCAGCGTGAAGAGGGTCATTGAGCTGCCAGCATTACCCTAAACTCTATATGAAATTCGACGAGTAATAGTAGGTACAGTCTGTCTGTCTGCCTGTCTGTCTGTCTGTCTGTCTTCTGTCTTTCTCTCTCTCTCTCTCTCTCTCTCTCTCTCTCTCTCTCTCTCTCTCTCTCTCTTAAAAACGCTTTCAGTGTTAGCGATAATGATCAAACTGTGTTACATTTATTGTTTAAGAACTCAAAAAAGGAGGGGGATCAAAGTAATAGGACTCTGAGAAACACGCAATCGTAGCATCCATCATCTACCTCTCCACGCAGTAATCCACCTGTAATCGTCAAAATGATGCCGGTGACGTGGCAATCCAGGTGAAACTTTACACTGTCGGTGCTTCAGGTCATGTTTCTGATCTTATTTTGTTGACGACATTTGGCAAGAAGCACGTTGGTCTTCTGAAGGTCTGTTTGGAGAAGAATATTACGTTTTAAAAGTATAGCTATCAGTGGGTGGTACACGAATAAAAGGGAGATATATATATATATATATATATATATATATATATATATATATATATATATATATATATATATATATATATACAGTATATATATATATATATATATATATATATATATATATATATATATATATATATATATATATATATATATATATACACACACACAGGGTGCACATGTAAGGGTATATATGTATAATTCATTTCTATTAGCTGGAAAATGATAACACCAACACAGTTGCGTGCACACTTTATACTGAGCATAATTATGTATAAGCTACTAAGCCCTAATTCACGTATGCATCTGTACCTATGAGAAATTACTTGAAGCCTGAGTCCATGGAAACTTAGTAAATCACTTTCATTTCTAGAAGTTCATGGTCCAAAACACCTCCATTTATGACATTTACATCCGCTGTCCTCGTTCAATAACATTCTCGCAATGGTTTATTTACGAAGCGTCACAGCTGAAGAAACATTTACTGGGTCTCCCTGCGTGAGATTCAATAATCCGGTCCAGAAGAATGTGCAAATGAGTTCCGAGAGGGAAAATTCGTGTTGCTGGAGGGAGAAACATGCCTCGGGTAACACTCACTCGGGAGCGGAGTGTGAGTGAGCCAGTCGGCTTCTTGTTTGTTGTTCTGTACCTACCTGCCTGTCGCGTATTTTCCAGCCTTTATGGTAATGATCTCCTGGTTGCTGTACGGGTCACGTTCTTCGGACAACAACGCAGGAATGTGTTCGAGTATAACTTTATGATGGTGGAAAACCACTGGACGCTTTTCTCTGACTGCTCTGTTTCCAGTGTTACTGAGGCAGTTTCTTTTGTTGGTGTATCACTTAGTGCGTTTGAATGATATTTGCCATCCTAATCCTCAATGTAACTATTCAGTTTGATTTGTTCAGACAAAATTTCATGGAATTATTTTATGGCATTCTCATATATATATATATATATATATATATATATATATATATATATATATATATATATATATATATATATATATGTGTGTGTGTGTGTGTGTGTGTAATGTGTGATAAATGTGTACAAAAGTGATAATAATCATATATATAAATATATATATATATATATATATATATATATATATATATATATATATATAAACTGTATATATATATTCCTTAAATTTATAAATTAGGAATTATTTTTCCTAGAATTTCTGAAATCATATTTTAAAACGGTAGCCACATTTCTTAAAGGGTTTCAGGGGAACTTAAGATAAATATATTTCCCTATGTTGCCGAAGATTTAGGCAACTTTAATTGTACCTTTTCATTTCTGTACATGCGTGTTCTTCCTGTTCAAGGAAGAGCCAGAAACGGTAGCCATTTTTAGGGCTAAGATCATTACTTAACTATATCATGACAATCTATCTGTCTGTCTATATATACATACATACATACATATATATATATATATATATATATATATATATATATATATATATATATATATATATATATATAACGCCTAAATAGTGTTTTGTGGACCTTTTTATCTGCATATATATATATATATATATATATATATATATATATATATATATATATATATATATATATATATATATATATATATATATATTTATAGATAGATTGACAGATTTGATAGTTTCATGGATCTGTCTGAAACTTTCTCCCTTTCTGTCTGTGTGGTTCTTTCCATCTGTAATCCGTATACTTCTAGTCTTTATGTTTTACATCGATGTCACTCAGCCTCCATAAATCACGAGAGAGATCACCCGCGCGTAACTGGAGCTTCAAGATGTAATGACAGTCATTGAGGGACTTACGCATGTAAGCAATGTTTAGGCCCTGTCATTGCTCATGGAGTCACCGCTTTGTTGTTATTCTTTGTGATGGCTAGTTTGCACAATACGTCTCCAGGCTTATGTGTATCATTTTTCTGGCTTTATGCAAGAAGGTTGTAATTTTACCAATAGTGACTTGGAAATACCTGATTGATTTTTTTTCTCTACTTTTTCTTCCTTTCTCTCCATTTCTAGAGTGTCAGTGATCGGTATATTGTAGTTTAGATAATGAATGGTTAAAGAATAGAGAGAATGATAGAGGATCGCAATAGGAAAAACGGTTGTGATGGAAATGTAAATCAGATGGAAATTGAGGATGTCTTGTCATGCTACGAAATGAAAGTTTTGTTTTATTTTCTTTTTTATTTAAAGTTTTTGATCAGGTTACTTTTTCATTGCTTGTTTTAACTAAATTCAGGTTTGTTAATTTCAACAGAGATTTTATATTCTGAGTAACTATATAACAAACCCATACGTGTACGCAACCTTGACTTTTTTTTTAATGTTAACGGTGTCTTCACTGCAGGTCCTACTTAAACTTAGTGGTCTTAGAATAACCACAATCTCCATTTCTCTCTAAGATTGCCTGATCTCTCTCTCTCTCTCTCTCTCTCTCTCTCTCTCTCTCTCTCTCTCTGATGTCATATAACCAAGTGTTTCTCTATCTCCTAACCCAAACTCTCTCTCTCTCTCTCTCTCCTCTCTCTCTCTCTCTCTCTCTCTCTGTGATGTCATATAACCAAGTGTTTCTCTATCTCCTACCCCAAACTCTCTCTCTCTCTCTCTCTCTCTCTCTCTTTCTGTGATGTCATATAACCAAGTGTTTCTTTATCTCCTAACCCAAACTCTCTCTCTCTCTCTCTCTCTCTCTCTCTCTCTCTCTCTCTCTCTCTCACACACACACACACACACACACACGCGCGCACACACACATATTGACTATGAGTAAACATGAGGAGCTCCTGTGGCCCGATTGCAGCCCCGGTGATAATTTAGATAAGTAAGGTAATTATCACAATCAGGTGAAGCAAGAGCATAACGTAATTGGTTGCTCTCTGAGTTCTGGAACTAGCTGAAGGAACTTCCAGGAGTCTCATTTCAGCCTCGACGTCGCTTTTTGGAAAGGTAATTGAGGATTATAATTATGATAACTGCTGTGAATGGGACCCGTTAAACTGGTAGCCATTACCATCTTAGAGGACCAGTGGAGCACAAACTAGGCATCAGAGACTTTAAAACGTTTCCATGAAGACTATTCTGTAGAAGACTATTCAATGATTGGAAAGACGTTTGTTTAAGTATGTGTGATGTTTTATTAAAATTATTAGTCGAAAAAGAAATTGAAGACTTGAATGTACATTCCAGTTTTTCTGTTTAAACGCCTGGAGAATCATACCATGCATGAAAGGTCGGCAGAAATACTACTTTAATACTTAAGAACCTTGAACTTGCGTGGAAGTTGTAGAGCTGAATCTTTCACAGTAAGATCGGCAGGGGAGAAAAAGCCGTAGTTCAAGGATGCAAAGATTAAATGAATTGGTGTATTTGCCAGGAAACTCATCATTAAGCGCAAATATATAACGACTTTCTCCCGATATGAAAGCCGGAGCTTCTCCACTCGACGTATTTGGGTATGTAACACGGCGCTTTATATACCCCAATACAGTATTCATTTCTTTCGCGTTATTCCTAGACTTTTCAAAACTGGCATGGCTGTGATATCTAGATTATTAGCAATTTTTTTTAAGGCATCCCTTAAATTACTTCAGCTTTTGTTAAATGCTTCCTGCAGATCACCGACGAAAAACACAGCACCGTGAAAGAGCTTTCATCAAGATGTTATCGATACTAGGATTTAGATTCCGAAACGAGGTGAGGAACGAGTTTGATGACTGGTCGATGCAGACCACACACATAGACACATACACACACATCCATACGAACACACGAATATATATATATATATATATATATATATATATATATATATATATATATATATATATATATATATATATATATATATACCGCGTTCTCTGTCCTTCTGGCCGGAGAACTCGCTGTTCTATCCGACCACCGAAGTTCAGTAACTTTAGAATGATAAGTAATTCGATGGGTGATGACAAAGAAATGCCAGATGACGTCGGCACATAAGCCCCTTGAACATCCTTGTGGTAGGGTGTGTGGATAGCAACGTGGGATAGCAACCACATCTCTGCTTATTGCCGAAGACCTCTTGGAGCTGCCCCATCCAAGGGGATGATGCGTCTCATATATATATATATATATATATATATATATATATATATATATATATATATATATATATATATATATATATATATATATATATACAGTATCTATATACATATATATAATTTCTCTGCATAAGAACCGAGGAATAAACCCATTGATCTGAACGAATTAAATGCATTTGCTAAGTAATCCTAGCATCAGGTGAAGTGCTAGATCCCGATTATGGCGTTTCAGAAGAACTCGTAAATGCTAGGACGTGATTCGTCGATAAGACACATACCCTATCCCACTACTCAATGAAGATCTGAAAACAAGTCTTGAAAATGTGGAGCGAATAAAGATAAGGATGCATCCAGTAGCAATCTGAAGCATTAAATAAAAAAAAAAGCTTTTAGCAGAAAAGTACTCAGAATCGAGAGGTAAACTTTATTTTGAAAGGGCCTACGGAGTGTGTCATAAACCAGATCAGATAGAGTTAGTTCGTCCTTCCCCAAAGTTAAATTACATCTCGCTGATGAATCTCCAGCAAGCAAAATATCAACGTCATTTGCCCATCTCATCAAGGCTATTATTATTATTATTATTATTATTATTATTATTATTATTATTATTATTATTATTATTATATTATTATTATTATTATTATTATTCAAGAATTGAAGATTGGACATGGAAGATGTAGCCAGTAAGATAAGCACAAGAACTGGTAATACTTCCCGCACAGTAAATGCACAAGTAGGCTAGAACTAACAAGGTAAAAACTCGAACCAAACTCGTAGTGACCTCGGGCCCGTAAGCTATTTGCGCCAGGGTTCCAACAACACCCGAGGTCATTTTGACCGTTAATTGGGAATTTTCTGGATGCTTTCAGAGTCGTTTTACAGAGTACTGATAAACCTATAGGTCAGACTTGTCAATCGATGCATGTTTTGACGTACAGTATTCATGACCAAGTCTATTTAGATATGAAGTTTAATCGACTACATGTTTATTAACAAGAACTGTGGCAGAAAATAGTACATAAATAATGCAACATCTCTTGGTTACGTATAATATTTCGTCCCAACTGTTCTGGGTGACTCACTTAAAATGAATGTAATAATTACGTGCTTGTTTAGCTCTACAAGATGTTAACTTGCCAGTTTTAAGCAAGAACTTCTGGGATGAGCTTGCTGGATCTACACCTGCCTCACGGATGCTCAAGAAGATAATATGCTGACGGCTTCGATTTATTTATTTATTTTTCTGTGATCGCCCCTCACATTACTGGCCAGCTCCAGCGTTACTTAACTTCGCTGATCGACGACCAACCATTTTTAAAATTAATATGTACAGTGCAATAGTTCGTGTACAATCTTATATGAAATAACTCCAGAATTATAGGGCGACGAAAATCCTTACAGAATTGCATATAAATATCCAGGCCGTGGAATAGAAAGGTCCCTGTACAATGAAAAGTATTTTATGACTATGGGTCACGTTTGTTTTAAAGTGACGAAAGCTGCAGTTGCGCATAAACAGCACTGCTGAAATATCTAAAATAAAGATGATTTTTTTTTTTTTACAGTAACGACGGGATTTTCTTAAGTTGTCGGATCAGGTGTCATCCTTAAGTCAAAATATACTTACAAATATGAATACAGCTTCCTAAGAGGGAAAGGATTTTTCTTTTATACGTCCTCTGATTTTGCATAATCTAAAGGGAAATTAAACGAATATCGTAGGTTTATCTGTGTTTCACTTTATGATACATCTAGGGTTCACATCTAGATTTCCTTAATATCTACACCTAACCGGACAATATTTGGCAAACACATGAATGTATATTAATTAGGATACATATTTTTATCTGAAATGATTATCAAATTTTGTTGATCATCTTTATTTAACTACTAGCACATTAGATTTTTTTTTTATCTTATCACTCTACCAGGTATGTTCCATTTATCTCTACTTCATTTGTGTTGTATACATTTATAATATCCCCTTCTTGCAACACGAAAACTGTAAATAATAAGTTAGGAAGACCACTATTCTATTACAGTTGACTTTATATACTAACCAAATAAATGAGAATTTGTCTGAACTTTTTTTTGTTGAAGTTTAGAGTATCAAAAGCTACGTAATCTTTAGCGAAAGAGAGTCGTCCTTGCTGCGTATTTTTGCTTTAAAAGTCTATTGTATTCAAAGTTGGTTACATAAGGATGAAATACCTCGTAGGGTTCTGCCGTAATACAGTTGCGAAAGAATTAGGACTGGGATGCTCTATCATATAGTTGAGTTTAGGAATTGATATATATATATATATATATATATATATATATATATATATATATATATATATATATATATATATATATATATATATATATATATATATATATATATATATATATATATATATATATATATATATATATATATATATATATATATATATGTGTGTGTGTGTGTGCGTGCGTGTAGAGAGAGAAAAGAGAGAGAGAGATTAACAATTCCGCAAAAACTAACGAATGAGTTATACCATAAACATCCATAAGCAAACGTAAACATCAAAAGTCTAGGTAGAGTAGCAAAGCCACCCTTTCTTTCAAGCAGATGAAGCGCATCAACGAGTGTGCCATTTCCATGGCCTATTTGCATTCTTAAACCTGCGTAATGAAATATTCTCCATCCATTCTCTCCAAGCGGCACACTTCTCACGCTAGCTAGACGACAAAAGCTCACGGAGGCATTGACTATTACCTAAGAGATTATTCCCACTGTATAATTGACAAAATTACCATTCCTAGAGTCAAGATCTGTCGTTCTCTGCGGGTTCTCATCAAATGACAATCATTGTTCATAGGTTTCGATGGAAGCTTCTGCCTGCGACGGACACATTTCGACATTTCTATTTAGCATTAAACTTAAAAATGATATTGCCTTAGTGTTTTTATCATTTTTTTTATTAAGCAAAACAATGGGGTTTCACAGGGATCCTGAGAATTGTGCAGCTGAAGCAGCAAGGCTGGAGTTACAGTGTCACAGTACTGTATCTTTCTCAGAAATGTTAAGAGATTAAATGCACCTTGTTCCCTCTCTCTCTCCTCTCTCTCTCTCTCTCTCTCTTCATGGTACTTTCAATTAAACTTTGAATGTTGCTGCTAATGCTGAAAAACATATCACTCTTTTCGTTGTTTAAAATTTCTTCTTTGCTGATATTTATCATAAATACGACATATATATATATATATATATATATATATATATATATATATATATATATATATATATATATATATATATATATATATATATATATATATATATATATATATACCATACATATATATATATATATACAGTGTATATAAACATATATATTTGTTGATCTGGGAATGTGCAACCTGCTTGCATCTGTGGCTAGTCACATGTAACAACTGAACAGACCAAGTCCTTGTATTACTGCTTATCATTTTCGTGTTCATAGGAATGTTTCTGACAGTCCCAAAGTCTCTCTCTCTCTCTCTCTCTCTCTCTCTCTCTCTCTCTCTCTCTCTCTCTCTCTATATATATATATATATATATATATATATATATATATATATATATATATATATATATATATATATATATATATTAGCCCAGATAATGTTCTTAATAACGTGTATATCCAATAGCGCATTTTATCATTGTATTACCGTCCATGTATTCTGAACGCCTTTCTCATCATCCATATTACGTAGGAAACAAATTATTTCTAAACAGACCGTTTCTTCTGCAAACCCGAAAACCCAAGCAACGAGAGAGGAATTTGGTCACTGGTGCTGAAGCCTTGTTGTGCTCCTGCGGTCGTTTCCGTCTCCATTTGGTTCCTGGCGTGGTCAGCGTTAATTATTTCGCCCAAGATAATTCCGGTCAGTAAACCATTTTAGCGGTCATGTCGGTGAGCGTCCGGTTGGAGATTACTGCTTGTCCACTTGTTGAAATCTCCGTGGCGCCTTATGTCATGAGTATGGGGTCGCAAGAGATTGGGTGCTTACTTTCACTCCAACTATTTCCGTTAATCCGTCCATATGCAATTTTTTCATATTTATAAATATTCCATGCACATATAGTGAATCTCTGGAAACTGATACGCATCTTTACAATTATGAAAACGCAAATATATCTAAACGATGAACAATTTCGCGTGGGAAGGTCAAATCTTTGCTTTTCTTAGCAATTGTTAGTCCAGTATATTGTTTCACTGATAAGGACAATAGCAACGCACTAATGATGAGAACGTACCAGTCATTCCTGCTTTCACCTTTCTCTTTTGATCAATTAAAAATTACTAATGTCATTGCTCTTTTTATGTTCATATATCTCTCTCTCTCTCTCTCTCTCTCTCTCTCTCTCTCTCTCTCTCTCTCTATCATTTGCATTATAAAATTACTTTTGATTCCCATTTATAAGACTCAGGCCAGCTAGGAGAGCTGTTAATTGATAATGTTTCAATGTCACCTATATTTTTCGATTTATTTTAAATCAGTTACTTCTGACATAACTAGCCCCAACAGAAGAGACCTTGAGAGCCATGATTTTTTTTTTCTTGGAAAATAACGTGTTCATTCTTCATACATAATTAATATGATGAGCTGCAAACAAAGGGACATTTCCAATCGGCAGCCGATTGATAACCCTGTTTCAGCTATAACTTCTTGCACTTTCCTCTAGCTTTAATGGCCCTCACAAGGGTACAAGAAAATTAACTTCCTGAATTATAGGGTACGCAAAAAGAAAAAAGGAAAAGGAAATCTCTCGTACATTAATTTACTGATTTATATCCACATATTTAGTTTAATTTTACCTAGAAGTGATTGAATTTTTTTTTTTACTTTCATCTGCGAAGCATTCATTTCGGACCTGGGCCACATAAGGCAATCTGGTTGCCAATCCCATCGGCCTCTATTCAAAATAAAGATTCATAGTCGACGAATTCCCAGCAAGAATTAGTAAAGTAAGACATCATTTTAAGAGTATTCTTCCTTTGAGTTCCGCACGAAGTTGACTCCTGAGAGAGAGAGAGAGAGAGAGAGAGAGAGAGAGAGAGAGAGAGAGAGAGAGAGAGAGAGAGAATTCCCTTTTCGTTGCTTTGTTGGCTTCCCTTGTTAAAGGTTAGGGCTGGCCTCAAGGTGAACTCGTGCATGCGTTGGTCGGTATGACTAAGACTCTCCGGGGATAAAGGAAGGTAACGTCGAAAATTTTCTGCATATTCTGCTGGGTATAAACTTCCTTTTTCCAACTAACACATACATTCATTAATATATTCTTAACAGAGTGACTATAGGGAAACATTTGCGGTTATCAAGCAGCATCGCTAACTTCTAGATTCTTTCGTAAAGAAGTCTGATGGGATATCGACTTTACCAGACCGAAAAATATCTGCATTTTCCTCGTAGCGCTTTTGGGGAATTAGCATAATACGAGGTCAGTGGAGATGCATGGAACAGAAGGCAATTAGAGCAGGATGATGCGCTTGCAAGAATTTTTAAAAAATCATTAGTGACCAACGGCAAATGCCTTTGAAACCCACATCCAGGTAAGTAAATGCTGATTCTGGAAGGGGAAAAAGGAATTGGGAAATATTGGGAACTACTCGAAAATAGCTGGTCACCCTTCTAATGAAAAAAAAAAAAAAGACATTCATGCACCATTTTCTCTTATGATTATATAACTTAGGTGTAATGCATTTTTGTAGGGGGTGATGTTATGCCTAATGATAAGAGGAAGTCGTTAAGGGCGGGTCATGGTTCAATTTCCTTGATATTCTGCACTTATTTTTTCGTCTTTTCGTATGAGTGTTTCTCAGAATTTGTACACAGGTATGTTCATGATATTATTAAATGACAATAAAAAATAAATAAACCTCGAACAAATAATGCAACAGAAAATATGAAAATAGAGAATAGGATAACAAACTCAGGGCTAATAAAGCAAAACGTGGTGCAAGATGGGGACATTGTGTGATATGAATAAGTTGAAGTGTATGCACTTGTTCGCACAAAGCACTTTGGTGGCTTATATCTGAAAACTTTATCGTAGGAGGAAATCATCTGGGATACTTACTATTGATGAAAAAAATTACGTCACTATTTTAGTATTGTTACAGGTTGAAGATCGTCCTGCAGAGGATTTTGCATGGCGTCAAAATCAACTTACCGTTATCTTTTTCAGAGCATAAAAAAAAATCCTAGACAGAGTATTAAATAGACTCTCTCTCTCTCTCTCTCTCTTCTCTCTCTCTCTCTCTCTCTCATTAAATCATATCCGTGAGGTCTTACCATTTGCGTGTTGTCTTTCGCTTTTGGTCACAGGATCAAGCAACAACGTCTTTCGCCTTTTGTGTTGATTGTCACTCCGTACGAAAGTCCGCGTAAATTCTCTCAGAGTTCTTTGCGTAATGTCTGCCAATTGTATTATAGTCACGCTGTCAAAGTGCGTTATATCACGTCTTCGCGACACAATGCACACAATGGCTCCCCTCTGCGTCGTTAGCCTATAATCTTGGTTCTTTATGGGCAGGAATAGTCTGCCTGATCACAGCGTTTTGTCTGTAATATGGCACGTTATGGGACCCCCCCCCCCATTCACATTTCGATGGGAGGGGCCTGGTAGCCTAAAATTCTGTCACGTCTCTTCTGAAGATATTTCTTTTTTTATATTTTCGCTGACTCTTACTTTCATAGAAAAATCGCCCCAAGTATAAAAGAGATAGAGTGACGGAAACCGAGTGAAAATGAGAGTTCACGAGCCAAAAGACGGAAATTATTAGACATGATTAAAGTATAAGCGTCGTTTTAGTGACCCTCTAATGGATGTTTATAACTGTTACATCTATTTTGGCGAAACGATTTTGTAATTGTCTCTTTGCTTTGTCATTAGCGGTTTCCTTCGTCCAATCAGCAGAAGATACAGTTATCTGTCCTTTTTCGGCAACTCAAAGACTCAAAATCGGACGATTCTGTTCGCTGCATTTGTGATTCCAAAATGTCATGTTATGCATATTCGTAGCTGCTTGATCACCGCGAACATCCTGTCTTCACGTCAGTAGTAAATGAGTCTTGTCATTCTCCGGTGAGGAAGAATTTGAAAGTCAAGGTAGCTCTGAATGTCTGTGTGAAAATGAGACTCGCCAAACAAGGGTCACGAGCCTTGACTGCATATAATGATGATTCTCTGTTCCATGACTCTCTCTCTCTCTCTCTCTCTCTCTCTCTCTCTCTCTCTCTCTCTCTCTCTCTCTCTCTCTCTCTCTTCTCTATTCTTCTTCTTATCATTATAATTATTATTATCGTTATTATTGTCATTATTATTATTTGGTGGTTATTCTCGATGTTAATGAGGTCTTTGACAAACATAGTAGTTTCTATTTATTCCTAAAAAATAAGTTGACGAATTTCGACCTTGAGTTTGTGTGATTCTGGTTCACGTTGCTTTTTTTTTTATTTTAATGTTCATTATAGTTTTGGCTTTTATATGATGATTTACTGCTGTTGTTTAGTTGTGCTCGTGAAGGAATTACAATGTCGATTCTCTCTCTGTCTTGGTGTACGATTGATCTCGTCTCTTAAATTGAAGGAAAAAACTATTTTTATGAATTTTGAAATCAAGAATAAGGTCTACTGTAAGACACTTGTGTGATTTAACTCGATATAATGTTCATTTCTTTTCCTAAACTGAAAATCCATTCAAACGATTAACAAAAATCTACTACTTCGAGAAACGAACCTGATATAGCATTGTCTAATAATCAACTGGAATTCTGAGGATTATTTTATAGACTGATAGGTTCCGAATAGTTGGAGATACTTGGAATGAAAAATGAAGGGCAAAGTGAGCAGAAAAACACCCGAATGAAGGATTTGTAAATGATAGAAAATTTAATCAACTAGAAAAAAAAAACCAGTACTGTTAGAAGGTTGAGAGGGAGAGACAGAAAGTTGGATTATAATTTTGAAAGGAATTAATGAGACAATGAAAAACCGAGATTGGAGTACGAACGCGCCAAGTCCTTGAATAGAGGGAAGGAGGAAGATAGAGAGGAGGAGGTAGGGAAGTAGGAGTGACGCGAGAGTGGGGATGGAAAGACGATGAGATGGAAGTTGTCGGAGGGCTGAGGGAACATTTCGCTGAAGGGCTTGGGATGGCTGTGGCCTCTGCGAAGTCTGTCTGGAGGGAGTAACATAAGGGTGTGCCATCGAGGTCGAATCGTGAACTCCACCTTTTGGCCTCAAAGACACAGGCTTCATCCGTCTTTCCGTTTTGGTCATCCAACGGGTGCGGACGATCTCATCACCCGCGATACCGTGATGCAGGGCCTGAAGTCTTCTGTAGACCTTGCTGTGATGGAAGCCACGTAGCTTATCCCACACACACACACACACACACACCCATATATACATTGTGTGTGTATCTTTTTACCATTCACCTATATTTACTTTTGAAAAGGTGGCAGAGTGCCTCCTGGTGTTAGTCTACGGGTTTCAGTGTTTAGGGATGAGGTTGGTAACACCATGTCCTTCTTCACCCAGGGAGCGACCCCAACAGTCTTCTCTCTCTATCTGTCTATCTATCTATCTATATATATACATACATCTACTACATATATATATATATATATATATATATATATATATATATATATATATATATATATATATATATATATATATATATATATATATATATTATATATGTGTGTGTGTGTATGTGTGTGTGCGTGTGTGTGTATAAATATTTAATGAATATCCTTGTACGGTTTTATACAGACAGACATGTGTCGGGATGTACTTAAATAACAGAAATATCCTGTGCATATGAAATCATCGTAAAAAGTAAAGCCTTACATATAAACAAGTTGAATAAATGGCGACGAAAAGAGAGCAAGAAAATTTCAGTAGCTGCAGTATTTTTTTATCATCTTTACGTCTTTCAACGATTGCCGTTGATAACGCGATAGCTTTGTGTAATAAATCTCGGTGCACTTAAACTCAATGTCTCTGAACGCAGGGCTTCGATTATTTTGCTTTGCTTTAACAAACAACCGTAACTGACGGCGGTGATCTGTAACCGTTACCGCCGTCTAATAGATTTTGAAACAAAGGAATGGATTGGTTCCTGTTCGCATGCAACGCTCTTGTAAAACGATTTAACCTGATACACGCCTTTAGCATTCTCTTTCGTGCTCTAGCGTTTTTCTGAAGTGTTTCACTAGTCTTATTGTATAAAAGTTACCAGATGGATCAACCTTTTAGCCAATTATCTTTGCTGTTTCTTCACTGCAGCCATACCTTTTAAAAAATTTCAGTTCATCTACGCTGAAGCACTTACTTTAGGATTCTATAACCTATGACATATTGGGGGTGTAGGCTATTTACATTTCAATCCTGTCGAACATTAAGAATATTATGTGACTTTCAAAGCAGGTTCATCTCCCCTTATGTTTCTTCATGCGATGTAAGTATCATTTTTATTAGGCACCAGACAAAAATAGTCTCTTATTTTATACTATAAACGGTTTTGCATTGTTTTCACCGGTTGGAAATGAAGCTCGTCACCCTGAAATTCTGCCGTCCAGAAAAGATTTCTTACTTAATAATTTAATGTTTTCATGGAGGGCCAAGCGAACCGTTTAGTTTTTGGAGGCTTGCCCAAATCATGTATTTTGCCTCTCTCTCTCTCTCTCTCTCTCTCTCTCTCTCTCTTTTTAGAGAGCATTTCTAAATGAAGTTTTCCTCATGTGTATAGGGAAACTCATTTTATTTTTCTTTCTAGTTATGAAGTGTGTAACATTTGGATCAATATCTAGAGCTTTCTTTCATCTGAATACCTGTTCATCTCCCGACCAGTCCGGTCAAGAGCTCTTTAACAGAGCGACCGTGTACTGTTAACAACCTAAGAAAAATGCAGAACTGCCTGGCATTAGGGGCTCCCGTCACGCAATGGCAATTTACTCCTAATAAAAGCACACTCGTTCACTGTTTTGGCTCTCGGGCCTCGTTGTGGCCCGTTACCATTCGCACCGGAGCCATCCACGTCATTCTCGCATGTGCCAGTCATCATCAGGAGGGCGTCTATCCATCGTCATATGGGCCTACCCTATGTTCTCCCCACGCCCACCTTACCTTCCGTCATCAAGCTACGTATTCTTTCCCCTATAAGAGCTACCTGTCTTGACCACCCCAATAGAATGCAACAAATTTTGACTCGAGGAGAGGCTTCAGGCGAAGTCTAGGTAAAGTCGTTATATAGATGGAATTTATTTACGATCAGTATATTGCTCTGAAAAATAAGTTTGTACTTCTTTTCGTTTATCAGATGCAGGGAATTTTTACGTAGGTCTTACTCAATTACCGTTCCGATCTCTTTAATGAATACAGTAGAATAATTTTACCTATTTTAAGACACTTTTTGTAAGTCTTTTTTTCTTATACTTGGGGTGGAGTTTTCCGTATTTTTTTTTCGTGAAAAACAGTCTGCTATTTCAGGGTGTTGTCAGACTTCTTGGGTATAATCTTGTAGTACTGAAACCTGAATTATAGTAAAATCATACACTTTTACGAAAGAACACGAAACGTGATTTGTATATCGCCTAAGGTTTAGATCCGTGCTTAGCCTATACACACTTGCAGTAATAATAGGAATTACCGAAGGGTTTCTTTTCAATTTAGTGTTTCAGAACTGCGTTTAAAAAAAAATGAAGGTGGGGTGGCTGTTAGGCCTGAGGAGTTGTGAGGGCTGAAGTCACCTTGGTCGCTGTGGAGCAAAAGTAGGTATCAACAGCTGTTGCCTTATGACGTTACCTTCGTAGAACAAGCATTGACAGATATTAGTCAAGAGCTGTAATGGCCGCGTCTGGACCGGTGTGTGTGTGTGAGAGAGAGAGAGAGAGAGAGAGAGAGAGAGAGAGAGAGAGAGAGAACATAATTATCCGAATATTCGAAACCAACATTTTGACAGGTTAAAAACATTCTGGAATAAGGTTATACGCAAGCTGTCGAAAATTTCCCATTAAAAAAAATTCAGCATTCTAAAACTATAAGTGACAACGAAAAGAAAGGAACACTGAACTCTATTTGGGGTGAGAAATAAACGGAAGAATCGTGAAAGATCGTGTTATCTCAATGGGAAAAATGATTTCCCGGTACAGTTACTTAGCGTTATGCAACTTTATAAGTATTCCTGTCACCCTTTCACTTCCGATATGGTTATCAGGTTTCTTGATTTCAGCAAACTCAGGAATGGATGTTCGCACACTTTTACGACTAATTTACTGAATCAGGACTGTGTATCTTTTCACAAGAACAGATACTTTCACACGTTTATATTCATAGTCCATATGCTATTTTTATAGTCAATGAGAAATTTTTTTTTCTTTATGAGCAGTATCTCAGTAATTTCATTAGATTAGACGATGCTGAAGTATTTCTAATTCCAAGAGACTAAGAATCTTTTCAGACCAAAGATTTCGTTATCAAACAGACTAGGAAGTGAGTGAAGCTCAGGAAAGGCACTGATAAATGAAAAAGTAAACAAATAAATAAATAAATACACATATAAATGTATACTGAAAAACACATGTAAATGTATACTGAAAAACAAAATCCGTTACTGGATTACGAAACAATCTTACGCGAACCTTCCAAAATACCTCTTGATGAATAATGCAAAACGGGCACATACGCAATCTGTGTGTAAAATAACGTAAAATACTGTAAACACCCTGAGATTCATTTTAGGTAGACAGTGGGATACCTACAAGAAAGTTATTTTACAATTTCTAAATATCACTCACCAATAAGCCTGACAGTTTTTCGTTAGCTTCAGTTCAGTGACAAGAAACTTCTTGTCACTGAACTGAAGATAACGAAAAACTATCAGGCTTCTTGGTGAGTGATATTTAGAAATTTAAAATGATCATTCATTCTTGGTTCTTTTTGGTTTACTCATCGCCTTTTAAGGTGCTCTCATATTATTATTAGCCTGACTCCATATTTCATTTAATCCTAATATCTTGTGAAAGTCATTTTTCGAGATATTGTGCCGGATTTCGTCACATATGCCCTATTTTGCCAAATTCACTTGTATATTGTGAAAAGATTTGCCAAAGTCTCTAATACATTTTATTGAAATGTATTACTAATATACCTTTTACATTTTATTTAGCAGTTTGTCAAATTAACAACTGCACAGTCTTCAGACAAAAGTCGAAAGACCGAGAAACTTAATCTGGACAAATAATTATCTTCATCCTCGAGATAAGATGAAAATTGCCAATACTTTTCTATGCAAATCGAGCAGATGAGAGAAAGTTCATTTCCTCTCCTTAGCTTTCTACTTTTAGGGTGATTTTCTTAATTTCAGTCATGCCTGGGTTTATTCAGTGTTAAAAAGATGGAGTATTAATGCCTTCTCGAAATGGGTTCATTTATGTGTCCAAAATGTTTTGTTCCTCACAAATCGATGCAAATGTTTCTGAAGTGTAATTCCAAAGTAAAATTTCTCTCGCATGAAGGTGTTGGTTAACCAATGAGTCTCATGTAAGTGTATCATATTCATCACTTGTATAGCTTACCAAAGTTAAAAGACAGTGAATTTTTCCATTTCTGTGCATCTTAAAAGCAATTTGTAATGTTTGGATATTTCCAAGTGACGATTTTGAGTAATATTTTCTTCATGCAGAGGTATTATACGAAAAGAACGAAAAAGGCTTAAGGAAAACGACCAAAAGATGAATAGAAACTCGAATATTAATAAGAAATAGGACAATGAAACGTTCCTCTAAAAAAGATCTCAGGAGAGAGAGAGAGAGAGAGAGAGAGAGAGAGAGAGAGAGAGAGAGAGAGAGAGAGAGAGAGCATTTTGAGTGACATTTGATGTCTGCAGTACTGCAATTAAGTCTCTCCTCAACCATTGTACTAATTGTCGTTTGGGTTATCTGGGACGGATGCATAATTGGTAGTTCCGAAACTGCAGGTGGAGTCCGCGTAGGCGGCCGTGACAACCAGAAGAATGGAGAATTTATATGAAGATTCTCTTTCTCCAAGACGAAGATTTCTCTCCCCTTTTTCACGAACTTCTTCCGCCTTTCTTCTGTTATTTCTAGCCATCGTTCTCATTAGTCATCTTGTATTTTGCTTCATTATCTAAGGCATACATTAACGCGTTCAAGGCGTTGTGAGTTTCTTCCATGCATGTAATTTCATATTACTTACCCATGAATAATTTTCACTTTTGTATTATGTTTGGGAAATTAAGTTGCAATTCACATCCAGAAGTGGAATTCAAGTCAGGCTGTTGAAATATGTATGTATGTATGTATATTTATATATGTGTCTGTGTGTTTATACACACACACACACGCACATACTCTGGAAATTTTCTAATATCTAATCACCCATCTGTATTTTAGGGAAAGATGTCAGAAATATTATCTTTCCTTTATATGTTACTCAACGCCTTGGGCTGAAGTAGGCGGAAAAGGACATCCCAATCTTTAAGTCAGTATTATTTTGGTTACTTAGTGCAAGTCTTAGTCCCTCTTTAGATATGCAAAGAGAAGACAAAGAGCTCAGCTCAAAAAAACGCTCTTCTTGTTAAATTAAGGCTTCATTTAACAATGGTTTAGGAAGAGAACGTAACGCGATAGCTCTTTATTACTCGTTCCTTCAGATTAATTCCACAGAATATCAGCAGCTCCTATTATTTTCTCAGACCTGTCCATACAAACTCCTCGTCCTTCATTGCGGCTTTTAATTAGCCGCATTATCAATTAAACCTTCGGAAGTGTCCTCAATTCCTCCCTTCTTGTGCTGAATAAGACTGGTTATTAAGAGCCATTGATTTTTTCTAACTCTTAGCTATTCCAGTGATTAAGGTAAAAACCGCCGAGGTTATGTTGTCAAAATTTCTCATTCTCTCTTCCTATAGAACGTAGAAGTCCTTTCTCATTTCCAAGCTCATGACATCTCATAACCACAACAAAGAAATGTCGATCTCACCATCGAGAGTGTTCTGTTTCTCCCTCCTCCTCATCATCGTCCTCTTCTCTCCTATCTCTTTCAGTTAGAGATTAACACGATGATGACAAGGCAAGCGATGAAAAATGCCACTGGCGTGAGCTCATTTCCAATGAATCTTTGAGAACCGCTGGGCCCAAATGGTTACATCGACTTACTGTGACGGTTGCTGGAATGTGATGTCACTGCATGCCACCAGATGGCAGGATGACGCGTGCATCCCCGGCATTCTAAAATTTCCCTTTTTCACAGTCATCTTCATCCGTTGGTAATTTCTGCATTTTAGCACTTGCTTTATTATATACGGATGCAAGAGTATATGCCACCTGGTTAATGAATGTAATTTATAGAATTTTACGATCCATGGTAACTTTCCATTTACAATGCAGTTGGAGTCGAAAACCGTCTTCGTTTGTAAGATTTTTTAACAGATCACAATATTATTCTCTTGTCTGTGGTCGTAATTTTTATGTACTCTGTACAAAATATCTTGCATATATTTCACCATATAAAAATGAAAATGTACATCTCTATAAATTATATAAGTTCTTGACTAACTTTGTTGTTGCTTTTTTATTTTTTATTATATTTCATCGATCTCTGTAATGAAACAGATCTCAAACTGTATTTCCCTTACTAGTGTTTATTAAGAAGAATTCACGTAAGCTAACGAAAGTTTTCGCCCAAGGGATATAGAGATAAAGTTTGAGTCATTTTCCAAAAATTACTGTCACGTACTCAAAGCACATTCTACCTTATCTCTTGGACCATTATTGCAGTACATACCTTAATCCCACTCCCCGTTCCCCATTTACGAATTTCATCGCGGTCTTTCGAGTTCCTTGCTCTGTATTTAGCTTCCAACATTTTGGATGTCTGTGTTCTTCGCTGCATGCAATTATGCTGGCTCTTATAGCCATCGATGACGGATTTTTTGCAATGTAGTTATTGCTGTCTCAATCATCCACATAGTGTACTATGCATCATATGTATAACTCTACCGATTACGCTCAAACTAAACAAAAAATATAAATATATTCCCAATAAGCTTTAGTTTCATTGCCTTCCAGGAATAGGAATTTATGCCTCACTATAATACTTCTTCCTTTTCGACCTATAAACTTCCGGGAATGAGTCACACGTACGCCTCATTTCAGGTTAATCTTTCGCGAATGTGATGTTATTCATGATGTAGAGACTCCCTTTAATGGTTCTCTCCCATTTCTAAGTATGTCGTACTACTCCGTTGCTTTCACTTACGCCGGGGCGTAATTAGGCAAGGCGCCACCCTTAACAGGGTCTAGGTTAGTAGTTCCATAGGCGTCATCATCTCGAACGCGGAAATTATGCAGAAAGTTCATTAAGCATGCACACGTCCTGGAAGTGGTCTGAGGGGCGCCGATTCCAGAACCTGTGACGTGCTATGATGTGAGAGGCTTCCAGGTTCGTCTTTGTGTTGGGAATGAGGCTGTTATATTAGGGGTTTGCACCTCGTTTGCCTCTGGTAAAGCAACAGAGAGAGAGAGAGAGAGAGAGAGAGAGAGAGAGAGAGAGAGAGAGAGAGAGAGAGAGAGAGAGAGAGAGAGAATTTTAAGAATATTTTTGAGTACTTGCTTTCAAGCTTTACATAATAATTAATAAATAATTCATTGAAATATTATTGCGTGATTTTTTTCATGAATTTGTTATTGAATTACCTGGCTATCTATATCTTCATCTTTAATCAAAGCTCAGGTGCAAAAACTGAACAGAATTTCCTTCTCCACAATACTGGTAGGGTGCAATCAAGAGAAAATTCCCCCCGCATACGAACTTGACCTGCTTCTAAGCCTGACTCCCAATAGCGGAGATGAATAATTAGCAAATCTGTAATGAGGTTTTACTATTCCAACTGTTCCGGTATCACCACATACAGACACGTTCAGTGGCTGGTTAGCAGTTGCTTTCAGAAATACCAGCTTTTTGGTCTCTTGCCCTTTCCGTGTGCATTTAGCCCGGGGTTTGCTCGATGTAAAACTGGTAGAGAGGTGTAAGGAAGATGCAACGTGGGCGTTGCGGACTGGCTCAATATGGAAAAGGTATTTCCGTTCCGATGCATGGACAGAGAGAGAGAGAGAGAGAGAGAGAGAGAGAGAGAGAGAGAGAGAGAGAGAGAGAGAGATAATCTTTCTAGAGTTCACAGACCTCTCAAAGAACCGTATTTTCAAGTCTTAAACAACAATGTATTCCCCTTTTGCTGAAATTCCTGAGCAGGCTATGAATTTATATGAGATCTTTTTATTGATGCTGCAAGTTATAGTAGTATTTGTGGTAGCAGTGGCAGTACTAATTCGTACACTTTGTCCATTAAAATCTGCTCAAGTGTATCTGTGAACACCTTTCTAATTCAGCAATTTTTCTACATAAGGTCTCTTTCGATTCCCAATGCTTCGTCTCCATTCAAAACGAGTTCTCGTTTCCTGTGTATTATCTAATTTTTCTCTATATATAAGTGTACCTAAGTGAATGATATTGATGGTTCATCTTTCTTCCTTCCTTACATATATATATTTCATCTATCGTTATGAATAGTTTACCCATAATTTATTTAGAATGCTGAGAATTTTTATAATACTTGTTGAGAATTTTAAAATTTTCGTCAGGATATGGCATATCAAGAAAAGCATCCAGGTCTTTTAGGCTGTCAGTGACCTTGCTGCTTCTCTGGCATAATTCCAGAAGATGATAATTGTGGGAAATGAGCTGTTGGATGCTGTGGGGTACCGGGTTAGGCTCTGAGTCACCAGGAATATGACTGAAGGCGTTTAACGTGTGCATGCTTTTTCTTTATCATGTGAAGTGGTAATGGACTTTTAGCTAAACGGATTTTTCATTTTTATTTAAGGGAGAAATAGAAAAAGGATGAATAGCCAAAATACGATTAATATCTTGATTTATTATTCCATTTGTACTATTTGGAGTGAGATTGTGACCTTACTGATTAATCACCAAACCTCACCCGGCAAGTGAACCACTAACACACAGAACATACTCTCAATCGTGGAATCGTACCCCAACAGGAGGAAATCATAACCCTAACAGAGAAAACCTTATGCACGTGAAAATCATACCCCAAGTAAATAATCGTACCTCAGTAAGAAAAATCATGCTTAACTAGAGATTCATATCCCCTTAGAGAATTACTCCAACTTTTTCCACATTTTGATCTGTTCAAAATAAAATGTTACTGATATACATTTGACAAATGAAAGCATTAACACATCTCTTTAATACTTCACAGATCCTTGGAAAATTTTCGTTTGTCAGTTTCCTAGTCGTCTCGTAACCCATTTGTTCACCAGCCTCATTATTAATATGGGTCCTCGTCTCATTCCCTGTTGCGTGACTGCGTAGATATCATAATCCATACTCTGTCCATCTGTAGTTGTTAACCCATATAACATGCCATATAACCATGGCAGAACTCGCGTCCCGGATGTCGTTGTTATTTTAATGTCTGTGGAAGGCTTAATTACAACTACGCAATGGAATGTTTATTTTTTCAGTAATTTTATGCTAGTTTTATACACTAGTAGCCCTCTGAATACGTAATTTACGAAAACACATTCTGTTAAACATTTAAGCGGATTCAGACTGATTGATCAAACTCATGGCACTGCAATGCACTTTTTGCTGTATTTTACTGCGTGCGTCAGCAAAGTGAAAGTGATTGCGTCCTAACGGATACCCTGGATAGAGATCTTGTGAGTGCGTAATTTGCCGCAGCTCGTAACTGCAATGATGAAAATTGCCCATCCTAAATCAGACATGTCTATCCAGATTGTGAAATGGATAAGAAAATGGTCACCGTTCAGGTGAACAACCGCAACCTTCTCATAGTTCTGACAAGAACAGTTCTGATCGTTCGATAGCACGCATTACTCCGCCTTAATGAGACCCGATGGAGCTTGGCTGTGCGGTTTTACCAATGTTCTTATTGGTCAGGTAAATGGTTCCCAAACATGAATGGCGTATTCACGCGACACAGTAACTCCTGGTCGCGTAGTAGATTCTGGGTCGTAAACTCGACAATTCAATTACCATTAAATTGGTGCAAGACTGATTACCCGTTACGTCACTTTGTTACAGATATGAGAGAGCTGACCAACAGATTATGTTAGATGCAGAGGCAATTTGTCGCCAAAGAATCGGTTATCCTTCAAAGCATAAGAATCGTGCCGCTGACCTTGGGAGTCTGCTGTGCTCTTCAGTAGTTTACAATGAGCACCGAAAAACAGTCACCCAGTCACTCAGTTACACTGCTGTACTTGCTCACGCGATTTGGTTTATAATAACGTACGCGTGATATATTTGTGGTGGGGTATGCAAGTATTTTTTTAGAGCAAACTTAAGTTTTTTTTGTGTGCGTGATTACTAAATGTTCTGATTATGCGCAGCCGTGGTTGTTCATATTCTCAATTTTTTTGAAAACCTCTCAACTGTAGGATCTGTGCACTGCACAAAATGCTGCGGGATATGTCAGCGTTCATACGCTATTAAGAGAATCACATCAGTTACTATACTTAGGTATTCGTCCTAGCATACCTCTCTCTGTTTGTGTGTGTGTGTCCCCTCTGTGTGTGTGTGTATATATATATATATATATATATAAATATATAAATATATATATATATATATATATATATATATATATATATATATATATATATATATATATATATATATATATATATATATATATATATATATTTGTGAGTGTGTTCGTGAGAGTGTGCGACAGTGTATCCATCTATACACTTCATAACAGACTTCCTACAATGTAATAAGAGAGATTATTATACTTTGACGTTTTATAATTTCTAATATAATATTTTTTCTCTTTACAGGTTAGTGTACCGATTACAACGCAGACTGCCCTTGTTTTTTCACAGTAAGTAGAAAGACCTTGATTTTAATATTAAAATAACTGATTTGCATGAAGAATGTATTCGTTTACCAACTGGCCATTGGGCTTTCAGTGAATTACTGCCTTTCAGAAATGGAATTATAAATGACTGAATTTGAACATCATGATTTTCTTCATTAATTCACGTCTACGAATGATTAAACGATAATGTTCATAATCCGTTTGTCCATCTATAAGAGTTATAATTAGGTCTGAATATAAACCCACCTGGAATACATATTTTAGGACAAGTCGGAATATGTACTTTACAAAGCCATATGTTTCATGCGTTTTTCCAATACCATATAGTATGAATACTTTCGCGTGTAGATGCCTCAATAATCAACACTATATGGTTATATATACTGGGACTAGGGCATGAAACTAGCAACAATAGCAATCATATAAAAGGAATTAAAAACGACAGTTGAACACCTTTTGAAGGTTTTCCTAAATTCACGGTATTTTTCTGTTTGACTGATTACCTCCCAGTTTTATTTGCGTTTAGTTCGTGCACGATCGAGGTCAACAGCACAATGTTAGTGGACCTGTGCAGTTATATGAAACTATTGTTGAGTGGGTTTCTGCACGGGGATTCATCCTTGATCTGCAGTTACAGGATTAGTGTATTGTCTTGTTTTCTTAAGGTCATCCGTGGCTCGGTATTGAAAACAACGCACGCACGCATATTTATTCACGCATACAAGCATGTAGGGATATATATATATGTATGCACATATACACATATATATATATGCATATATATTTATATATATGTGTATATATATATATATATATATATATATATATATATATATATATATATATATATATATATATATATATATATATATATATATATATATATATCGTTATATGTGATCTATGATATATATATTCTTGCATTGTTTCGTTCTTGCACCCTTCGTCAAAAAAAAAAAAAAACATTGTGCTTCTGTTGAGCTAAACTTAATGAGATGCCTGCTAGCTGGACGACTGCGTGTTAACTCCCAGAGGTACAACAGGAATGGGGCTAGCAACGCCATCCAGAAAGACTTGTTGAGAAGGAGAGAGAGAGAGAGAGAGAGAGAGAGAGAGAGAGAGAGAGAGAGAGAGAGAGAGAGAATGTATGTATGTATGTATATATGTATAAAACTAAAGATACACAGAATAATGAGAAACGGTAGGAGGTATATGCTATGAAATAACTATAATACCCTCATTTATACATTATATATATATATATATATATATATATATATATATATATATATATATATATATATATATATATATATATATATATATATATATATAATCCCTTTCCTTTGAATAGAATTATACAAATTTTGTCACCAATACTATCGCTAAGATAAAACAAATTATATAAACTTCAGTTGTTTGAGGAGTAGCCGCAAACAAAGGAAATCAAACGCAGCGACGACCTCCATTCGAATGCTTCATATTGTTAAAAATGACAATAGAAAAAAATGCGCTGATTCGAAACTAATGATGAAATTGGTTTCAACTTACACAAAATATAATAGGCTCTTTGACCTCTCGTTAGGAAAAACAATACTCTTGTTGAACTTACGAGAAAAGAAGTATTTGTAGCCTCAATATTTGAAGCCAAGTAAAAATACCTTACTGGAAAGGACGATTTTCGGCTACTTTTCCTATTTCATGGTCAAGAGATAATGCTTTGCTCTTCAGGGTCTCCGTGGAGTTTGCACCTTGATGTCTCAAGGTCTGTTCATCTAGATCCCGAGGCTATCGTAAAGCTACAGATGAATCGATCATATGTTAGAACGAACGTCTCATTATCTACGCTGTCAGTTATAGGAAATTTCTAGAAAGGTTTTTTTATTTTAGATGTTTGCGAATAGCTCGTTTAACTTTAGTTTTTTTTTTTTGAGGAAAAAATTTCTTTAGTGCTATCTTCTGTCGGGCTTTTTTATTCTTATGCAAATTTGAGAAATTAATTGTTCTTCTTTTTTAAAAAGTTATCTGAAGCATTATATTTCTGTACAAGATTACTTTTTTTTTTGTGTCGAATTCTTTTACCTAATGCGCTGATCATCATATACAGTCTTCCATGGTCTTTTAACGAGTTTTGTTTATTTCTTTATACATTTCTTATTCATGTCTTTATATATTTCTTAAAATTTCTTCCTAATTATTCCATATACTGAAACAAAGCAGACACATCTTAACTTCTTAGGAATACCAAAGCGTTTGTGGTGTAGCAACGAGGGGCCATTACTTTGGAAAATTCTGCACACAAAAAAATCTTCGTCTGATAAATTATATCATTAGAATGACGCAGATCTGAGTCATGTCATCACGTTTTTATTACCAGTCGGATCCTTCTCGAGGTTCGCATACCTATCATACCATGCAAGCAAAGAATATCATGGTGCATCCTTAGATCCAAAATACCAGAAGCACAGTGCTTCCTCAAAGAAGGTTTTCTCCCTCGCTTTCGAATACTGGCAAAGCTCTTAATGTCTATGCGATCGACACTCTGGAATGAGGTCGGTTCCGCTAGGTCATCATCATCATCATCATCATCATCATCATCATACTCTGCCTTCCACATATCGAGTGATCAGCATCACGGTCATTGTTCCCAGGAAGCAGCATTACGAGCGATTGGTCACATCCTCCGATCTTATTAACATCAGTTACCCTCTGACCCTTTTTCTGTCTCATTTCGAATTCTTTCTTCGTCTCCTCGTTTCCCATGTTATTCTTCTATAAGTCAACGACATTAGTACGTACAAGGGGCTTAAAATCTCTTTTAGAATACCACATAGGGTAGGGTCTAGTGCGACTATGCCTTTCTTTCGTAAGAATATAATTATGATCCTGCGGCTTACGCCAGCAAGAGGCGTCTCACTGCTTTGAAAGAAATCCGATAAATATAAGTCATTAGAATTCAATGAACAATAAGCTTCGGTTTCAAAGTATTTGAATTTTCAACTGATGAAAGTACTTATCCTCGTGATCTGTCTATATATTTAGTTGTGTTAATTCTGATTTCTTGAAGCAGCCAAGGAACTCTGATGAGTTTTGACGTATCCTTAATTTTAGAAATGTCAATATGCGGATTCCTTGTATCACAACATAAGTCACGTATCTCTCTCTTGATTCTAATGCTACACTCACACAAGTGCGCACAGACTCACTTGTTTTTTTTTTTTAAACAGATGGACATGTTATCTTATTTTTCTGAGAACAGTGTTCTCCATCTGTCATTCTGCTAAACGTTATGACAACTGTCGAACCGTTCACTTTACTATGAGTCTCTTTCTTACGAAAATTCCTTCCTGATAGTTTTCTCTTGCGTCTGGGAAATAACCTCGGTATTGGCAATAGGTTAACTCTCCTTGAATAAGCGTAGTATTGTCACGGAAGTAGAGTTTTGGTGACCTTCCAGCATAAGTTTTTAAGACAGTACTGGAAGATGTCTCATTCTTGTCTATCTTTTCGGCTTTTCTATTGATTACAGGCTATGGTCGTCTTGGACCTTCACGTACCAGTTAACGAGAGATGAGAGCGAGTGAGATAGAGAAAGAAAAGGAGCAATTACGGAAGATATAACGTTATTAGTCCAGGTGGTGCCATCGCCTGGAAGGCTGCGGTTGGATCGGGTTATGGAATTTGACAGTGTGAGAAACAATGTGGGAAGTTCAAGGGAGTCCCCCATATTTTTTTCTTTTCTTTACATGATGTGGGAAATTGGATTTTACGGAAGCTATTGGAATCCAATTGTTTAGGATAAACACCCCAATAATATTTGGTATATCCCAAGCTATGAAGTGCAAGGTTGGTGCAGTCACAAAGGTCTACCAAAGTTATGGCCCCAAGGGGATACCTTGTAAACACGTAAACATTAAATTGCTATTAGTTCATTTTACTCTTTTATAGTCAATGATCTCGAAGTTATTCTTTTGTATTGTATTGTTTTGTGTTATGAATCAAGGAAGTAAAACTGACATTTTGAGTATCGGAGCGCAGCTAAAACGAATAGTCATAAATTCATCAACGAAGAGGAACCATTAAACTGTTTAGGATACAATTTCCTGATATTTATCAAATTATTATTAAAAGTACTATTGCACATGGGCGCATAGAGACTAATATAAAAGAGCATATATTTGTTGAGCAGGCTCACGAAGGCCAAAATGGTATTTGGAAATAAAAAGATAAGCACGGAGTAAAGAGAAGAATCATATTCTAAATATACAAGAAGATAAACAAATCAACAAAAGACAAACATATACATACATAAAAAGTTCTTAGCCAAATAAAGGGGGAAACTCTCCCATGCAAATCGTGGATTCTACGGACCAAAAGGATATGTAAATGAGACCACAAAGTAGCACCCTGAGAGTAAATAAATTCATTCTTGGTCATCAAGAGTCCCAGAAAAAAATGTCGGGTGGATAAATCATTACCTCCAACCCAGAGACAAAGAATCACAGATCATTTAGGGAACATTACACAATCGTAATTTACGCTGATTACTGTGGGTATAAAGTAGGTAATGTTGTATACATAATTTTCTCCGAAATCAATTGTTTTATGACTCTAATGGATTTATTGGCCTTCAACAGTTTCTCTTATTAGAGGTATTTAATAGAGGAGAAAATGTGCATAAACTTTTTGTTATTGTATCTTATGACAATTCCATCTATTTGGGAATGCCTATGAGTAATGACGGAAGATCTTGCACTCGGTTGTTTAACTGTCGTAGCCATGTACTCTCTCTATATTCTATATCACATTTCAAATGCCATGAGAGAAGTTGCTGATATATATATATATATATATATATATATATATATATATATATATATATATATATACATACATACATACATACATACATATACATAATACATACATACATACATATATATATGTAAAACAGATAGATAGATAGATAGATATATGTGAGTGTGCTTGGGTGTAAACTTCCATTACGGCAACTGAAAACTGATGTAGAATACACAACAGAATATTCCCACAATTTAAGCCTAAGTACGGACGTTGAGATTTCACGTGCTCTGCATTTACTCTTAAAGGACAACAATGTTTCGATCCAAATCACTGTTAAACTTCACTCCCCGACTCATCCTCTTACAAATCCTGACAAATTTATTCCTCTTCAATCTGGAGTACTTGCAACATTACTGGTAAAATAACTGGAAAATCTCATATTCGAAATTCTAGGATGAGAAATAATTTCGTCACTAGTGCAAGCCTGTCAATGCAATCTTCCTGCTAAAGAATAATGACTCATTTCAAATTGACTTCGCTTAAAGACATCGTTTAGTTTAACGTTTGAATATATGACAGCAAGCGACTGTTTCCTCTGACAAGCAACAGGTGTCGGAGATAAGCATTTGAGATAATCTGCCATTAGAAATCAAGATAGTAATCAGCAAAGGCCAAAAAATATATCCTTGAACTCGTGCAATGGCTTTGGGAAAGTAAACTAGGCATCAGAAATGATCAAGATCGGAGATTCTCTTTTTCTCGGTTATTGCTGACAGACCTATCGGCCTCCATCTCTTTATCCAATTATCGCAAAATTTTACAGCCTACGTTTTGATGGCGTGATAATTTCATTCTGCGATAAACTGTTGACAATCACTTTACGCTGGTGTTGGTTGCGAGCAGATGTAATGAAGGATTTCACAATGTCAGGATTTAAAAGATGGAGGTTAATATTCAAAATCACTGGCGTGTTCACATCGCTTATTGCTTTCGCATCAAGGAACTATAAGTCAAGTATTGCAAAGGAGCCACGACCGTTTTGACATACACAAACGCAGAGATACATACACATTATATATATATATATATATTATATATATATATATATATATATATATATATATATATATATATATATATATATATATATATATATATATATATATATATATATATATTATATATAAATCACCACCCACACACACATACGAGTATATATATGTGTGTGTATGTATATGTATGTATGTATGTATGTATGTATGTATACTGTGTGTAGAAACATGCCTGAATTCTTGCTAATTTCAGTGCTAACTTCTTATCAGCACTTCTTTTATCAATTAAAAAGAGACACTCAGAGATTAACACCTTATTTTTCCTGTGAGGAGAAGATTTAGTTGGATGACATATCTGATCATCCAGACATCAAGGTTGTGTATCTTGATGGCCTGTAACACTGTCATTGCAAAACGACTGGCAATCGCTCGATGCCACAATCGCTGATATCAAATTGTTATCAAATTATCAAATTAATTTGTCTTTCACGCTGATGTCTATTTCATAATTACTTGTTTTCCCTGAATCTTCTCGACTTTATCTTTGTGGTTTTTCATTTAGTGTTCATCTGTTTTTGTCCTTAACAAGAGAATAGGATTCGACGACGTATCTGATAGTGTTAATATCATTTAAGTATTGTGCGTGTGTATATATATATATATATATATATATATATATATATATATATATATATATATATATATATATATATATATATATATATATATATATATATATATATGTGTGTGTGTGTGTGTGTGTGTGTGTGTACATGTTTTTATTCAGACGTTCATGGAATGCCTAAGCAGCATTTCTGAATGGACCACAAAGGATAACTCTGTTTATACGAAAGTCAGCGCCAACCAAATCTTTGAAAGTAAGCATACCAGGGAAGGTTATTCCTCTACGGATTATGACAGGCTGTCGGAGATTATACCGTAAACCGACATGAATGCTTAAGATAAGCAACAACTGTCAAGAGTGGATTTTGGTTTTTGTGATGCTCTCTCTCTCTCTCTCTCTCTCTCTCTCTCTCTCTCTCTCTCTCTCTCTCTCTCTCTCTCTCTCTCTCTCTAGATCTTGCAATACGTGATGAAATTTTTTTGGCACTGTATGAAACAGAGGATTTCTTTTCTGATTTTATTAACAGAACAATAAAGTTCCCTCATTCTTTAGCTCAATTTTTTGTCTCTTATCAAAGAAAAGGCAATAGAATCCAGTCTTGTATTTAGTAAACTAATTCCTATTGCTAATTTTTACTGCTTTACCAAATTAGTATTTTCATCTGCTCCGTTTTATACTCAAATATGTGTCCCCTCTTACTAGTGTAATTGCGGTTGATGTTTATCAAGGGATATATGAATTATGAATTGTACCAAAGATATTATAATACAAAAACTTAAGAAAATCTCATATATTTCCTTCAGGAAGAGAGAGAGAGAGAGAGAGAGAGAGAGAGAGAGAGAGAGAGAGAGAGAGAGAGAGAGAGAGAGAGAGCGAGCATAATTTTAGTGGTGGTGCATTGCGTACCTGTGATGTTAGGAGTGGATGTTGCGTCATCTCTAGTATTGTGGAAACTGTTTTGTTGTAGTTTTTATAAACACGCTTCCGGATGTCAACCAAAACATTTCCCAGAACATTTCTGGAAGATGGCTGTAGTAATGGTTTTGATCTTTAAGACGTGATAGATATTTATTTTTTAATATAAATATGAAAGTGCAACTTTACGCAAATACAAAGGAGGCAAGACGGCCAAAATGTTAACACATTTAAGCTATGTACATTAGCCACTGACTTCAGTTTAAATGCCTTTACTAAGGTAAATCTTTTGCCGTGATGGGAGGGTATAACTCTGCGCTTGTTCCGGATCTTTTTACTTACGATATTCCTGACAAACAAATCAGTCTTTGCTGTTATTGCCAGATCCAAATGACCTCGTGCCACGGCGGGATCTCGCTCCTTGAAGAATGCTATAGGATTTATTTAAGTTTATTTTACTCAAGTCATTCTTTTACTCAAGTCATTCCACCTCGGTTCTCTTTGTATAAAAATCACCCGTGATCGGATTATCGTATAACGTCCTCTGACCCGGTCCAGAACCCGCATTCTCATTCCGTCTAAACTTCATCTGGAGGCGACCGTCGTCGGAGAGGTTAACACTCGACGTCTCAAACGAAGTGGAAAAACGCTTAAAGAGATCGTTGTTCCACTGAACCCTACAGGAGGTCACTCCTCGCATGGCAATTTTGCCTTCCGGTTCAAATGTCGCAAAATGGTAATAGTTACATTGAAATGCCCCCGTCGGAGGATGGAGGGCTAGAGATGGGGGGTTGGTTAGTGGGGAGGAGGGTGGGCGGTGAAAGAAGGAAAGGTGGAGCAGTGAGGCGGAGAAGGAGATACGACGGGAGATGAAAGAGACGACGTCATCGCCTTCATCATCATCATCATTCATTCGACTTCTGTCGCTTCAGGTCATCTTCGGCCTTTTCCTGCTTATTTTTTCTTTAATAGTCATTACCAGGGATTTCTGGAAATGCTATTCATCACAAGGTCATTTCCTTTTGTGTACTTCATATATGGCTGCTAAGTGATTACCAAATATAACTAAGATACGAGTGAATGGGGTCCATTTAAAATTATGCCCGATGACAAAACTATCGTTAATCACTGGTGAAGAAACCGCGATGAAAATGCATAAATCTAAGAGGAAAGAAGAAGAATCCGTAGAAGAATAAGAAAAGTGGAAAATACAGTGAAAGGCTGACAGGTACCATTTCATGGCTCTCCTCTCTTCTCCCAAGGCAGCTTAGAATTTCACTGAAAACAATCAGCTCTGAAATGCGTAATTGTCAAGTGTGACTTGGCACTTTGCCGTGACATAATTCTGACGTAGCGTTCTCTATTGCTACGTCACTGCTATGGCAGAGCCATCTATTGGTGGTTTTTTTTCCACAATTTCCTCAAGATCGTAATTATGTCATTGTTTGTTATAATAATATTTGTTGTGCGGCAGAGCAATTTTGTTCTGGTAGTTAACTGTAGGTTGATTGTACTAGGTCGTATTTTTATTACGGGAGACTGCGTGTGATGTCAGATCATTAATACGCAGTGTAATCGTACATTTAACTCTAATACTACTGCTGCTGTTGTTGTTGAATAAAAAAAAAATATTCTTATACCCTGTGGATATTTATCATTAGTTATAGCTTTCCTCGGTTGCATCAAATTTCTATCAGCAGTTGTGGTAACAGCAATGATATAATGAGTTGCTGAAAAGACAAAACTACATATGGATAGTGTTAATGGTAGCATCGATAGTTGGCAACGCACATGCTAATCACGCTTCTACCTGCGATATTTTTAAGATGAAAAAGGATATGTAAAACGTATTACTTTGACAAAAAAAAATGGAGAAAAAACTCACTTTACCCACGAGGAACTGTAACGGGGCCAGCAGGTACTAAAGGAGACGATAACTGTATGCTCTATTAAAACCTCCTTCCCTCAATCTGCTTCTGTATAAAAGATGGGCTTCTGCAGGAAATGCATCATCAGATCTTTGGCGTGTTGTAGTTGTTAGTTTGTCGAAGGGTTTCTTTTGGTTTGTTCTTCGCTTCGTTTGTTTTCTTTGCAAGAGTTTGGTTTGAAAATGATATCATGAAAAGAAGTCAGTGATCGACAAAGTTATTTTCTAGGAAGTGAATTAGAAATGGGGTTTGCATACTCATTTAGGAAGGGGAGAGAGAGAGAGAGAGAGAGAGAGAGAGAGAGAGAGAGAGAGAGAGAGAGAGAGAGAGAGACTATCTTGGGAGCATTACACAGCAAGTGAGCGAGGTCATTTTCTTGCATATAAAATTTAGCAAAAAACAGATAACACGAACTCATTTCGATATCTGACTTTATTTAATAAAATACTGATACCATTAGGATCATAAATTTACCTTAATATTCAGTTTATAAAAACATTAACATCGCAATTAACAAGACAATATATTATTCATCAGGACAAAGACTGGGTCACACCGGGCACAGTGGCCCAGTGTCGGGTAGAGTAGATGTGATGGCGTAAAGGAATGCGGTTTCCTGGGTCAGTATTGTTGGAACGCTGCCTACTCTGCCAAGTCTTATGCAGTGTCGATTAGAGTCTTATAAAAAAAAAAACCCGTGGAGCTCTTTTTCTCTTTGTTTCTTTTGATTTTGCAAAGTGGGATGACTCAGTGTTTCACACAAGAATTGGTGATAATTATATAATAGCATCCAGTAAAACTATATATATATATATATATATATATATATATATATATATATATATATATATATATATGTATGTATGTATGTATGTATATATATATATATATATATATATATATATATATATATATATATATATATATATATATATATATATATATATATATATATATATAATGTCTTTGATGTCTTTGCAAAACCCAAGATCTTGCAAGTCCAGTTACTTGTAATCAGGAAGCATTGCATAATATTCATCAAGGCAAATAGCTTTTTCTCATTTCCTCACGAAAACCCCCCATGGCCGGCTGATGCTTTTAAGGTAACGACTGATTAAAATTAATGTATTTTCGAACGTAGGTCCTTGGGCTTTTCCCTAACGTTGAGGGAGGGGCATGACGTTTATAATGTACTGTACACTCATTATCTGGATTTATGTTAATAATTTTTCTGCCCGCTTTGCTACAATAATATCAAAAGTTACTATTATTATTTTCTTTGCTGTTTTCTTTGTTATTATTTGCATTTGGGATTTAATCATCAATGTAATTTTCTGCTCTCGTTGGTTGTGTATTCTCTCTCTCTCTCTCTCTCTCTCTCTCTCTCTCTCTCTCTCTCTCTCTCTCTCTCGTTGTATATTATGAGAAGCCGACAAGTAATGAGGACTGGTTCAATCTATCTCAATCTGATAGAGAAGTACTTGGATTTTCCCAAAGCAAATCCAGTTAAGCAAATATTTAAACAAGAATGTGGCTCTGTAATAGCTCCATGTCATTAACTTAAATTGTCTAAATTTGTTTTCCTAGTTAAAGACAGTTATGACAGCGTTATATATATATATATATATATATATATATATATATATATATATATATATATATATATATATATATATATATATATATATATATATATATATAGAGAGAGAGAGAGAGAGAGAGAGAGAGAGAGAGAGAGAGAGAGAGAGAGAGAGAGAGAGAGCATTTGTTTTCCTAGTCAGCAGCAGTAACAACATCAACAGTAACAGCACACGCAGGCACGCACGCACACACACACACACATATATATATATATATATATATATATATATATATATATATATATATATATATATATATATATATATATATATATATATATACAAGTATAAGTGTGTGTGTGTGCTGCTGTGATGTGCGAATGTTTGTGAGTGTAGTCAGACAAGTGTACTCTTGCCGGATAGAGAATGAGAGAGAGAGACTCTAGCGTTTTTGTCTCCATAACGATGTATTTGCCAAATTGATATTTATTACTTTAACTTAAATGCTTTCTAAAAAAAAAAAACAATGAAGTCTATATTTTCAAATTCTGTTTTAATTTTTCTTCAGTTGCCGCACTACTCTTTATCCATGCTTACTTTAGTTTCTCACTAAATAGAAAAGAAAAAGCAAAGATTCTGACTACTTTAATTTCACACTGAAATACACTCAAACGCTCTCCCGTGAGATAAAAGAGAAATGATACTAAATTTTCATTTTCCTTAAAGGGACAACTACTCAGCAATCGAAGAATTCAGCGTTCCAAAATGAGGTCAGTTCCACACGCGGTTTTTAAAAGGTGGAACTGGTCGGACAGCCTTTGCTATCAAGATCCAGAGAGTAGACTCTTGCTATCCTGTAAGCCATCTCATTCTCTTTAGGACCCCTTGCCGAGGTCTTTGGTTCACGGAATGCAGTAGAATGCGGTAACATGAATACTCTCTAATGACAAGAGATAAACTCTGCTTACTCTACCACAGATAGTGAAGAATTCCCAGTGGCTTGTTTTCACATTGAGGGAAACTTTCTTTTTTTCCCGTGTGTTATTTTTTATGCGAGGTTATATAGTCCAAAGTATGCCATCCTAATTTTCGTAGATAAGTGATAGGTATTTATTTGACCTTAAAAACAGCGTGCAACGTACAAAATACGTGTTAGGTACAAATGTATAAATGTGTAAAACTTGTATATCCATCGATAAACAAAGTTTCATAAATGTGCACATATCCACAAACACCATAGAACTGTAAAAATTCCTTTAAAATAAAAATAATGAACCTTTAAGTTACATTCCGAAGTGATAAAGTGAAACTACGGCCACTGCAACGATATCAAGACTGACAGACAAAATTGTCGTGATTACAAGGTATTGTTAGGTTTATGTCCCGTTATTATAGTTGGACGGTTAAAAGTCATCCTTAATACTAAAGAGTAGAACAAGGGGAGAGAGAGAGAGAGAGAGAGAGAGAGAGAGAGAGAGAGAGAGAGAGAGAGAGAGAGAGAGAGAGAGAGGTGACTGAGATGAGGCTGTGGCATACATATATATATACAGTATATATACATACACACATACATATATATATATATATATATATATATATATATATATATATATATATATATATATATATATATATATGTATATATATATATGTATATATATAGATAAATGTGTGTGTGTATTTATAAAAAAACAATCCAATTCTTAAATAAATAATGTTCAATTACTGATGAGGCAAAGCCTTATAGAGAAACGTCCACGCCAAAGTGAGGCTCAAACGAGGAAAATGTCACAATGCTCTGGCAAAATACTTTTGAAAGTTCTCCAAACGAAAAGATACATTTTGTAGCATAACCGATGTCACAACTTTACCAAGCGCCACCCCCACCCCATCTCTCTCTCTCTCTCTCTCTCTCTCTCTCTCTCTCTCTCTCTCTCTCTCTCTCTCTCTCGTCCGATGGGGTGTGAAGGTATAATCCCATTAATTATCTCCATAGTCTTTATTCGGTGTCCCTGTCAACAAAGAAAAGACAGAAGGAAGGTCCACATTAACCAGCTTTGTTTTAGGTGGGGTTGCGTTGACCCCAAGCTTGACCCCTGAGGAGCCCCGCCCACTCACCTCGCCATGACCCCCTGATTGAACTTCCATACAGGCGAGGTTACCTCTCGCTTGGCAATGGAGTTCCGCGCATGTGCACAGCTTCCGTAAGGTTAACAATTGCTGGCGACCCCGTTCGCGTTTTAATACCTTAAGCCCATTTTTTTTATCGGCAAATATTTGATGTAATTAGTCCATTTGACACCAGGTGCTGACATTTCCGGCCTTACGGAAAGGCTTCTTAAGAAGCAAAGTTGCTTACTATCGAACAGAGAGAGAGAGAGAGAGAGAGAGAGAGAGAGAGAGAGAGAGAGAGAGAGAGAGAGAGAGAAGAGGAAGCGTGGAGTGAGAAAGAGAGAGTTACAGCATCCATCGAACTGCCGTACGAAATGAGACCAGGTAAAGAGATTGATTCTCCAAACGATGCCTCGGATCTCAATTACGAACAATCATTTCCCAGAGGAACGACAGGAGATTAGGGAAGTTTCTTCTTAAGGGGGAAAAAATACGGCGTAAATACGGAGTAAATATGGGTGTTTGTCATTGGCAACGGACACTTCCGACGGCAAAGGTTGTATTTTTCGTCGTCTCCTTCGAAGGTCTTTGGATAAACGTAGGAAGTTCAATGTGACTTTTTCCTAAAAGAATTCGCTGTTTACGAGCCAAGAGGATGAAAAACCAAAGGCAGTAACTTTTGCAATTCGCTGAAACTGAGTCTCTACATACATTCCCTAAGACACTGGTCTTTCGATCAATGAAGTTAAACAACGTCTTGATGCTATCAGTTCTTGGATGGGTGACTGTCAAGAAATGCCAGGTGTCGTCGGTATATAAACTACTTGAACATTCTCTCGGATGGGCACAGGGCACGGAAGGTTGATGCCTTTTGGAAGGCTCCCCTCAAAGGAAAACGCGTTTCGTCGAAAAATACATACACACACTCTCTCTCTCTCTCTCTCTCTAACACATACATACATACATTCATACATATGTATATTTAATTCATACATATGTATATACTGTATATTGAAACGTATATATATTTATTTTTATCTATACATGTTTTAAGCCTTTCCCCTTAATATGGGTTTACTCCCAAGAAACGACAAGACAACAATCACTGCACATTTATACTTTTAATTGCTGGATCGTAGATGAATCCCCTAACCAGAAAACATCTACAACATCAGCCTCTTCTTATACCTATACAGAAAGCTCATCAGCAGTGTGTCGAACCCCAATACACCCTAAGTCATTCACCTCTATTTTACATGCACTATTTTGCTTCCTGGATGTTGAAGCTCTTCCTTTCTAATACCTCTCTGCCACCATCTCCTAGGCTTTCTAATTCTACACTCTTCAATCACTCATGTTCGATTCTGTCTACAGTGTGACATTTATAGCATTAAAGAAAAATGTGAAACTGTATGAAAGCAATATCTGTAAAAAAAAATAAAGTAACGCAGGTGGCTGCTCAGGAGCAAGAGCCCGCGCTGGTACAAGGCCAACTTAGTAGAACAACGACAACAAATAAAAAGTAATGGTAATACTAATCCACAGAGTTTACACTATTACTACCTTGGATGACAGCCAAACCGCTAGTAATAGATATTTGTTCTAGATCTGAATATTCACAGAATGTACTGAATAATGATTAAGCGTACTTTTCTCCAAAGGCCTCGGTCAGTATCATTAACAGCATTAATATATATTCTTATAAGAGCGTATTATGTTTTAACGATGTGGTAAAGCACATAGTCCCACTCGTTAATTAAGATCTGGTCAGTTTTACTGCCTGTTTTGAGTGCCATCAACAAGATTTTCTTACGTCTCGGTAACAAGTTGTAACATTTTAATTGCTTCTGCAGTGATCTTATAACAGCAATAAATTAAATGATAATTAGCTAGTCAGGTATCCTGCTGTGACGGACTTATATTTGCCTGCATAAACCTGAATTACACAGCATTCGAAGTTAGTGAAGTTTCACGATAATTTGGATTCAGGAATCACAAAGACGTAGCTTCAGTCTCTTAACTTACTAAATTATTCCTTTTGTGTATGTTTTACGCATAGTAATAGAAGATTCCATTACTTGAGCAACAGGTCTCATCACTTGAAGAGGTCTATTTCTTATCTAATAATTAACGTACCAATAAAACATATCCATAATATATGTTTATGGAGTTTTATTAGCTTGTATTTGTGTGTGTGCGTGTGCGTGCGAGCTCAAATATGTCTGAATCAGTTAAGAGCATGAAAACAGCATAGACTGCTGCATCTTTTCCCCGCAAGCCCTCACCATTATGAAGGTTAAAGGGCTTTTGCTTTGCCAAAAGGAAATGCGCATATTCTTTCTGCTTGAGAGACCGGTTTAACATATAAACGACACACACACACTCACACATGTTTTTAGTCAAGGAATCTTGAAGTGGGCACCTTAGGTGACGTTCCCGAGGCCGAGGGTGCAATTGAAGTGCTCTGTAATCCGGGTGGAAGCTCCAGGCCACTGGGGTTGACACACTAATCGTCTAATGTAAGATTGATTGAGCCTCCGAACGCTCGCCTGAATCCCAACCCCGCAAAGTGGATAAAAAATAGGAAGAATTTATTTATTGGTTGATGCAGCTCATGAAATCCCGATTAATGGCGTTCCATTTGTATTTTCGTTTTCATCACGTAACATTTACGGTCATCTTTTACTGAGTAATTACAGATTAGTTTGACAGGTCCCTACGCTCGTGTTTTGTCTAGCTTCCCCCAAGGGCTCTCTCTCTCTCTCTCTCTCTCTCTCTCTCTCTCTCTCTCTCTCTCTCTCTCTCTCTCTCTATATCGAAAGAGGCCTTAAGGCTGTTTGAGTTAACGCAAATAGCGTACTCTCTCTCTCTCTCTCTCTCTCTATCGAAAGACGCCTTAAGGCTGTTTGAGTTAACGCAAATAGCGTACTCTCTCTCTCTCTCTCTCTCTCTCTCTTCTCGTTGCAGTGTATAGCACGAGAAGTCATTCCATTTGCGAGTGACAATGATGCAGATGGAGCACTTATTTTTGAGAACTTTCCTATTGTTTCTGTAACTTTATTAAATCTCGAGCATTTTTAGACAGGGCAAAATAAAACAGGAGTAGGGAATGATTGGCAAAATTTGACTTCAGAAGACGTATTACTAAAAGGTAAATAAATGATAACTTTTGTTTCGAAGCGACATTTTTAGCAGTAAGGGATAACTGACATAAAAAAAAGCAACTGTTACTACTAATGGAAGTTAAAGAATGCGTTCATGCCAAAAGAAAAAATTACTTGAAATACGTAGTGTATTTCACAGTTCACAAGCATCTCTGTTCTTAACAATGGAGTGAAGACAACGGGTTTGACGACGACTAGATAAATATTCTACAATTTGATACGCTTCGAAGGTACAGGTACTTTCCTAAAAATTTAAGACATGATCACCCGAAGGAGAAAGTTCTGCAAACACTTTACGTTCCTTACTACAGAACAAGGGCAGAAATCGTAAATCTGAAAGGAATCCCTCCACGTTTTACACATCGGTTCCTGCGAGAGTACACATTATACTTTCTAAAAGAAGACGGAATGTAGAGGAGAAGAGAGAGAGAGAGAGAGAGAAAGAAACTTCTGAGGAGACTCGGTTCTCTAGACCATTTTTTTTTTTGGTCACTCACGATTCTGTTGGCATATCCCGTCACGGAGAGGAAAAAAAAATTATCATTTAGGAAGTACCGGAGAAGGTTCACTGCTCGTGTGTACGTGTCATGTGCGTAGTTCATCTCTTCTTCCCTTCCACACACATGTTAATGGCACGTTCGAAACGCTTCAGTTAACAAAGGACGAAAACGTTAATTTACTTATGGGTTCTCGTCTTTACCTTTTCGTGGAGTTCTTTTTTTAGGAATGGGTCAAAATGGCCCGTTTATAAGGTTGCTTCTTTTCATTTCTCTTTATGTTTGTTTACTCAGTTTACTCATTGTAGTAATTAATGGTATATGCAGTTCGAGGAACAAGTCTTCAGTAGTCTTGAAACTTTTCTTCATGATTTTTTCTTATATTTTCCATCTAGTGATATTTCATATCTGTTTATGCAATTCATTTATTTCATTCATATTCAGTGATCAATAACTAGTCATCTTTTTCGTTACCTTTCATTTAACTAAGGCCGTTATTAAATATGACAAACAGCTGCCAATATCTTAAAAGAGTTTAGAGTTTCAATCCAATTTAGCATAAAAAGAGGAGCATCTATACAAAATGGTTTGGTTCTGTGAAAACTGCATTATTTGAAGTCGCTGTTTATATTCCTCTTTGTTACTGTGTTACGCTCATTTCCATTTTAAGAAATTTTTGCGAAATATACAGATACAACTCTTCAAGCTCTCTCTCCAGTTCGTGAAACCACATTGTGTAAATTCAGTCGTCTTTATATCTTTAGTCTGATTATTTTCAAAACATCATTGTTTTCTGTCAACTGTAATATTAAAATTTCGAAAAATACAGCACGGTAAATTAATATATATAAATATAATATTATATATATATATATATATATATATATATATATATATATATATATATATATATATATGTGTGTGTGTGTGTGTGTGTGTGTGTATGAGCTTTTCAGTCGAGAAACATGCCAAGTGCCATTTTTAAAATATAATAAATTAAATTAAAAATACCTATGGCCCAGAATGGCGCTTGGCATGTTTCTCGACTGAAAGACTCATATAATTATGTATATAAAATATATATATATATATATATATATATATATATATATATATATATATATATATATATATATATATATATATATGTCGTATACATGTTAGATAAGCTAGCCATGTGCTAGCAAAGGCTCTCGTTCGACAAACGGCCCATACTTCTTCGACTGAAAAGGACTAACCAAGCGGTCGCAAACATGCATTATTTAGACAAACGAAACAAACAAAGACAACCAAAGGACAAACAGGCGAAGTAAATGATAACAAAAGGAGGCTCACTGGAAGGAACCACCTAAGAACCACCATTATCAGTGGGGAGAGATACCGATCGGGGAAATACTGAGTGTAATGGTCACAGAGGAAACATTATCTCTTAAGTCCTGAGATTTTCTTTCAACCTATTCTCTCTTTTTTTTTTTTTATCTCCGTAATCTTTGGTACAGTACATTTTCGGGGTAGGGACCAGGCACGATGCATGTTTTCGATAAACTGACCAAGGGTATTGAATACAGTCCCTCGGTCTGTTAGGGTAACTTATCTTCATTAATTCATTTCTAACTTTATACACAAGAACTGGAAGACAGCGGAAACTTTATTTCAAATGAATTTCAGTTTATTTAACTGTAAAATTCTATATCTTACGTTGCTTTAAATGCAAATTTTCAGTCATGCATGCATGCGTTAATTCAATTGTAGTAATAACTAATCTTATTTTTCTTCAAATACATCAGCGATGAAGGTAAAAGTCATTAAAAAAAAACGTTAAAAAAACTTATGAATATTTTCAACTAAAAAGATCTTCCGTGAAGTCACGTCAAAGTCAAACGTCAGATTCCAACTGCCATTAATTTTTTTTCTGGTGTTTTCTTGACCATTATGACCATGGGGCTCTTATGGTGGTATCAAAATGTTGCAATTTTGTAATTGGCCACATCTGTTTTCGTAAAAAAATAAATACTTAGCTCACTTATGCCAGCAGTATATATGAAGAAAAAATCACAATTATTTTCTTACTAAGTATTTTCTCCTTGGCAGAGATTTAGGTTTTAGTGAAATTTAAGTTTGGCTGAATTTTATTAAATCGTAACATATTGGTTCTTCAAAATGTACGTATATATATGATAAACTGCTATAATTTGGGATTATTATACCGAAGTTCTCTCTTGAACTTGAACATCTTCTCCACGGATTACCCTCCACAAGAAAGAACACACAAATGTATTTACAAACACACACACACACATACACACACACACACACATATATATATATATATATATATATAATATATATATATATATATATATATATATATATATATATATATATATATATATATATATATATATATATAGTGTATACAGTACATATGCATATACTGTATATACATACATACATGTGAGTGTATATGCATACATGGATTCTCTAGTCCAATGATAAGATCGCCCGCCTCACTAGTGAGAAAGCCAAGTTCATTTCCTATACAAGGTGACCCAAATTCCGTCAAAATCCATCGTGTCTCAATTTATCTATGTACTGAATTTAGTACCTAGTAGGGAGTTGACAGTGGTAGGTCGCATCCGCGATGGAGAAAGGCATGAACCTAAAAGTTACACTCAAAATTTGAAGCCCCTTCCACAGCTGGCATCCTCTAACCGTCTGAGAAGGAACGATGGTTTAACGTCAAGTCGGCACTACTATAAAGACTATGTCTTCCGTTATTGCTTGCAGGTATAATTCCCCTAGAGATTCTCCCTGCAGTCACTCGACAGTTACTCATACCCTGACTGTTGATTGGAAATACCTGTCGTGACTCTTTTAACTAACGCTAAGTATTGGGGCCCCTCTGGGTTTGTTTAGCAAAAAATAGGAAGTACATCAGGATGTGATCTCTCTCTCTACCTGTCTGTCTGTTTGTCTCTCTTACACACTTACACACACACACACAAACACGCTCAATTATATATATATATATATATATATATATATATATATATATATATATATATATATATATATATATATATATATATATATATATATATATATATATATATATATATATACATATATATATATATATCGCACGTAAACGCACATGCACTCACACATACATTCATCTCTCTCTCTCTTTCTCTCTCAGTTATAGAGATCACCTTAAAAAGTACCTATCTCTTACCACTTTTCAAAGGAGTTGCGTCAACACACGTAAATCTCAAAGTATACTTGGAATCTCATTATGGGAAAAGGTTTCCACAAAGGCTAAGGTTAGGAATGTTTATCTGGAATGGAAGCATTTCAGCCGGTGTGAAACAACAGCTAACATACATAGCCGCCTATTTTGCAAGATACTCTAAGCTCGATGACAACGCTCGGAATATTTTGATCAAGATTATTTAGCTGTATTCAGAGGCTTTTTTTTTAGCCTTGCATTTTCTACATGGGTAAGCGCAATAGCCTCTCAGATGAATCCCTTGGCTTAGTAGTGGTAGAGTCTGTATCAAGGTAAAGAGGAAAAGTTGTATACCGGTTCTATGAAAGTATATTCAAAATCTGCCTACGCGATAGATCAACAGTCCAGACAATGGGGCGAGCTTCGTGCGTCCGGTAACGAAGCGAAACATAACACACTCGTGATCTGTAGCGAATGTTATCTCATAGTTACACCTCCATTACCTAACAGGAACGCGGAAAATGCCACGGGTACGTCGATAACAAAACAGTAAGAGACATGACGAAACAATATGGCAAGTGTCGTTTGGTGTTCACTGGGCAGAGGAGGAATGGAAAGTAAATAGATGAGAGGGAAGTATGTCTCGTTCAGTGAATAGTTGCGGAATAAATGAATGGAAATAAATTAGGAGAAATAACAAGGAACCAGCTGAATACCTTGAAAAGTTCACAGAAAAAGAAGAGAAGAAGAAGAACTACCTATATCTATTTCTTATTCGTCAGTTCGTCACGGGTTTGAGTAGCAAGTTGTACAGTTGTCAACGCATTCCTTTTCTGATATTTTGATGATAATGTCTCTTTGCATCAGCTGTTCGGTTTCTCATGTAACAACTGGGGATGCCATTTTTGAGCTACGCCTTTCACTTTCGTCAACTTTTAAATGTTGAAATGGTTGACTGCGCATAAACATTTTTATACATGGCGTCATAAACTGTTTCATGAGGCTGAATTCTTCAATGATTCAGTTAAGTGTCGTTTTAGAAATACTTGAGCAGCCGTCTCACTGAGTCCGTCTGTGTCTTGTCTATCTTTTTGCACCCCCCCCCCCCCCCGCCCCCCACCTCCTTCTCTCTCTCTCTCTCTCTCTCTCTCTCTCTCTCTCTCTCTCTGTTGTGAATGGTTGGTTATTTTTTTTCCAGATGTTTAAGATCTACTACTACTTTCCTTTGCTTTTTGATAGTTTCATTTCGCCTGAAATAGTACCACATCTGTATTCCCAAGACACATTCAAATATTTTCTCGCGTTCAAGAAGCCAAGGAATTCACGTTTCCCCTCCTTAAACATTCTAAATATTTTAATAAAACTGCTTGTCGTCTTCTGCACGGTCGTAGGAAGCCAGTTCTATCGTTTCAGATGTTAGATAAGTTCTATTTTTCTTGCGTACCAAAATCAGGTATCTGACCGATATACACACGCATACAATGTGTACATATACATATATATATACATACATATTTATTCTTAAAAATAATATGGAATACTTTTAAGAATATACATTTGTCTATATATGTATATATACATAAATATATATTCTTAAAAATAATATGGAATACTTTTAAGAATAATATGGAATATTAACATTTACGAATCACATTCTTCATTCTATTTCATAGTACCTCTATCGCCCATCTTACCCTTCTCTTTCATTTTAGCAGATACCATTTTTTTCCATTCGTGCCTTTTTAGTCTTATCGTCTACGAATCCTTTTCTAAACTTTATAATTACCTTCACGTTTTAGCTTCACACCCTTTTATTTAATTTTAATACTTTTCAGCTACAGCTCATTCTTATCTCCCGCCTTCCCCCTAACCTTTCACAGATGTGCCTCCCCTTGTTCCTCTAAAGCTTTATCTCCCATCTTCCCTTCGCGTTTCTTTTTCTCATATAAATTTCACCCTTCCCTGAACAAGGAATTCCTTTCCGCCTATCCTTTAGACGCCGACCTTAATCCGCAGTCGGGATGTGTACAATAGTTCCATCCAGTTTCTTCTTTTCATCGACTTTAAAAGTGTTTACAGCCTTTCAACCTTTCGATTGGCTGTGCCTTTCAACGCTTTGTCTGTCTGCGCGTGTTTCAAATTCGGTTACTTCATTCGATTTTAGAATCCTTTTTCTATGTGCATTTAAAATTTATGTCGGGCGTTTTTAAAATTCTTTTACAGCCGTGTTTCGTATTTTTAAGTTTCGGTATTCCGTACTACGTCAGTTTAAAATCTTGGTAACTCATGTATTTATCAGTCTGCCACTGAAAAAATTGATGGAAATTATGTTACTGAATGCAATTTTAAAACTTGGTGAGCATGTGCATTTAAACCACTCATTACACGAGTATTTCAAATTCTCTCTCTCGATTGGTTACACCGAGCAGTGCTCTCTATCCATATGTGCATTTAAAACTGTTACGACACGCTTATCTAAACTGCATAATGTTACTGCACGAAATTCATATCAAAGAAATCTTTTGATTTATGCATGCTTTCAATTTGGTTATCATCAGCGTTTTTTTTTTTTTAAATATTCTATTGCTGTGTGCTTTGAGATTCTGCCGTTGTGTGCTTTCAAAAATGTTAATGCATGCGTGCATAATTTTCTGCTCGCATGTGAGCAATCAAAGTTCCCTAACCACACGATTTTAAAGTTATCTTGCTGTATATTTGTATAAAAATTATGTCACTTTCTGCAGAGTTATAATTAATTACCTATTTGAGTTAGCAAGTTTTAGTTATTCTGCATGTTTTAATTCTGTTGTAGTAATCGTAAATAAAATAACATTGATCAAATTACATTTAAAACTGTGTTATATGAGTAAGACGTAATAGATAAACTCCGTGTATTTTATATCTTCTCACTCTCTGTTTACTCTAGCATTCTCTTATTCGTGCGTATTTCAAATTCTGCTGCAGGCATATTTAAAGAATATGGAAGTTGAAGCAGGGACTGAAAATAGTTTTTTTTTAGCGGTCATTGCTGTCGGAGAACAAACGAAAAATAATGTGTAATTTACCTTGTTGCATCTGTTGCTAATACAATAATGAACTTAATTTGTTTGCAATGTGAGCTTTGGAAACATTTCATAAGTGAATAATTTTTCTATTTAATATCTGTTATCAAAACAGCTGTTATCAAACGATGTGTTTGTCTGAGCGTATGAAAATTTTGTCAAGCGGTAGTTTAAAATATGAATGTGGCAATGACCGTTGTGTTTTTATTTTCCGGAGTCAACCCTGTTAGATATCTCGTTTTAATCAGATTTCTTGATAAGAGGTCACCGTGACTGTTAAAAGAAATGCATACACATATAAAAAAAAATACTTTCCATTTCCCAGATAATGGTTCCGATTTTCTGGTTATTAAACATCGAACACTGGTTTCCTAAGACACGGATGAATAGGAACGTTTCCCGTTTAGCTTAGAACAGTTTTAGTTCCCAACGAGAGTGGACATAACGTTTTGAAGTATTTGTCAGTAGCAGTTTTTGCGTTCCGCTCTACGCTCTATCAAGGCCTTACCGCTAGTAAAACACATTCTATATTGCTTAAGATATCTTATATAAAAAAAAAAACAGAGTTCATTATGCAATGGTAACTTTCATGACTGTCAATGGGTTTTAAATCCTAAGGAATTAAGAATCAATCTTTAGTGCAGTATTCTAGAGAGACGCAAATACGCTGACATCTTAAATTCCGAGTTCATATAACACAGTCTGATAAATACCAGCTCATATACAGCCTATGTTCTTTATCCTTTCTCATAATAAGACAAAAAGTTGAATAAAAAATTTCTACCGGTAAACTGAGGAGTATACGTTAACGTTAAATGTTTCAATTTCTGAACAACACTTCACGTATCTACATATATTCATACATACATACGCAAACATACACATGTGTATATAAATATGCATATATATAATTTTTATGTATGTGTGTGTAAGTTTATAA
>NC_089754.1:43559770-43574770 GCF_040412425.1 Macrobrachium rosenbergii
TAAAGAATAAAAGCAACAAACTTGCAAATGCAAGCCAGAAATTAGACGTCTTTCGTTTCTCCCACTTTCTCTCAATTGTGAACAAAAAGAGACGCAAGTCTGGATCTCATTAGGTGCATAAATAAGAATAATAAACTATATGGGTGTTTTATGTTCTTTAAGCAACGGAGGTCCAAAGTTAATAGTCGATTATTATCATTACTATCATTGTTGCCGCAGACGTTCATACTGGCAGTACCTCTATAACTGTTATTATCATTACCATCTGTGACATCATTCTCCTTTTCATTAATTTTGCTCTTGTTATCACCATAACTTATTCTGATGTTACTGATGCTGTTATCATCTTAGCTATCGGTATAACTGTAAAATTTTTTAGTTGTTGTAATGTACTTAATGATAATGCGCTAATACTTTACATCACGTGATTATTCATATTTTGTATTGACATTTAATAAATTACTGACATCTTCATACTGAAAGTGAGAAAGTCAGTAAAAGTATATGAAAATGATCAAGTAAATACGTAACAGAGAAGGAAAAAATTGGGGTAAAAGTTTTCCATCAGTCATTTTTTGTGGTTATACCGTAAACTTCAAACACAGGAGTTTGGGGAAGTCAGAGTATACATATTCTCTGACCATTATTTTAGGTGATATGCTCTGTCATTTTTTTTTTACCTTTGGTTCGGAGTCATTTCACGAAAGCTTCAACAATGCCTGTAATTTAGAAATTTATTGAGATGGCTTTCATCGATATTCTCCCTCTGGCTAAGCGTTGAAAGTGAGGTTTTTCGGTTGTGAGTTATGTGGATCTCCTGTCTCAATATGGATTGTGGACCTTGGATTTGATATCTGAATATGGGAGTTTTGAGTTTCACGGAATGATTTACTGCTTCTTATCATAAAGATTATGTATATATATATATATATATATATATATATATATATATATATATATATATATATATATATATCGCGTATATTTTTTGTGTTTTTTTTTCAGCACATAAACTATGCAAACAGTTCATAACAACAGCTTCAATCTCTTTTCTTTAATTCACACTGAGCATTCTCATTGCTTTTCCAATTTATTTCATACATACATACATACATACATACATTCATGTAATGTATATTATATATATATACATATATATACACACATATATACACACATGTACACACACATAAATATATATATAATATATATACATATATATATATATACTATATATATATATAATTTATATTAGTGCTACGCAAGCCAAAGGACACGATAATTACTTTTGTATTTAATTTAATTTTTTCTTAAATCGCAGTATCTCACTTCCAGAGTTTCTCTTACATCACACTGACGCTAGTATGCCGATGTGAATGGTTGGCAAATAAGACAGGTTCATCGTACGCAGTTCGCATAATTGTCGCAAATGCCAGGCGACTTTGCGATTGATCGTAATTTGGCGTCGTAAGTCTTGCGTGACTTCTCTCTTGGCTGCGACAATAAAGGCATTTGCCTCCCTAAAAAGTATCGATGTCGCAATAAGCGATTTCTCTTCCTCTAGCTGTGAAACTAACGCATAATATGCCCTCGTGACATTCAAAGCGCTCTCCGTCCGGTAAATGTTAAGATGGTCGCGCTTTCAAAGTCTGGAAGACTGTTTATACAGGTTCACTTCTTGAGTGAAGGCAGTTTTTAAACAAATAACTCTCTTATACATACATATATACATGCATACTTGCATACATTAAATGAGGCCAGTTTAATCTAACAACATAAAAACATGCATAGCTCGCTGATCAAACGAACAGAAGTTCTATGCTGGCATAAGACCCGCTTGATATGAAGAGGCAATGAACAAGATCACATCCGTACATATGACTAGCGTAGTTAAAAAAACAATACATGTATACATGCATACATACATACATACATACATACATACATACATACACATACATACACACATACATACAATCTCTTGTACAGCGTCAAATTCAAATGAATTCTCATATATTCGTATAACCTACAAGGGGCAAGTCAAGTCCTTTATTAAGGAAGAATTCAAAGGATCGGCCTCCTTGTTCCTCTTCCATTTCCATTCCTCGGATAGGCTTAAAAAAGGAATGCGTACGAGGGTCACTCAACGGGGATCCGTTTGAAGGACAGAGGGTGTAATCCTTTGTTTAGCCTGCCCGAGGAACTTTCACCTTCTCTGTCTCTTTCAAGCTGCCCCGTAGGATAAGGAGAAACGGGAGTCTAGGAATTTTATTGAGAGTTTCTCCTGATTTCACAGCCTGATAAAGTAAAGCACAGTCTGGGAAGGCCTGCTGATAATTCTTAGCTTCTTTGGTTACAGATGGCGATCTTAATTATCGCCTTTGGTAAATGAGCAAAATTTAGGATGGCTCCTACATTAGAACTAGTCAAAAGAAGAACGTCGCTCTCTCTCTCTCTCTCTCTCTCTCTCTCTCTCTCTCTCTCTCTCTCTCGTGATAAACGAGCAAACGAAAGTTTGTGCCTCCCTACAATAATACACACACATACATACATATATACATATATATATATGTTTTTGTGTATATATATATATATATATATATATATATATATATATATATATATATATATATATATATATATATATATATATATATATATATATATATACGGTATATAGTTAGATAGATAGAGGGGATACCATGAGCAAGTGTAGGGTATCCGTAGTGCCAAGCACTTTTCGTGTTTACTAACATGTATTTAGGGTAATGTCGTACTCTACCGTTCTCACTTCACTGCCATACATTCATACAGATTCGAAATGCAAGGTCTTTGACTTTCGCATTTGCAAATATTGTGCAATGCGTGTGTGAACGTGCAAATGTCAACTTCAAACTGAAAGACAGTCTAAAGAAATCGAAGCTTCCATTTCTACAAACATTACTGATCAGGCAGTGTTACAATTATCATCGAATGTATAATGAAAGAACAGTCAGGATCTGACAAATACGAGGAAGAGGAAAAGCCCTTCTTGTTCATAAGTTTTAAATACGTTATAATAACCATTAAAAATTATTTAGCTTTCAAGGGCTGCTGTCCTTTTAGCCATAAGAGAACTATAGAATTTTGTTCTTTCGTAATATGATTCAAAAATCTACACAAGAAGGGCCTTTTAGTCTCCTGCATCATCACTGCAGCATAATGAATGAATGCTCAGGTTAAAATGGCCTTGAATTAGCGTATACAGTGTGCATTTTACACTTCATAAAATACTTCGTTAGTGTGTAATAATGAGGGGTCCCTTTTTTTGATGTGGTCTGTTCAGAGCTTGTTAAAAATCTCTCGTGGAATGTTAAGGTCCGCCGCAATGCTCGCTGCAGTATCTCATTTATTCATTTTCTTTTTAGAGAAAGAGGAAAAAAGAAAGCCCTTATTTTTCTCTGTTTCCCTCGCAGCAGTCCACAGGTGCTTTGTAAATCATGTGGTGTTTTGCGGATTAAAACCGCATCACCTTTCTGTGTTTCTGAGTGCATGTGTACATATTCGTGAATGAAAAAGATTTAAAAGCTGGGTAAAATTTCCAAAGAAAATATATTGTTAAAAAATAAAACAGAGGAGAATACTAATATCTCACAACAGAACATAGACTTAAAAATATTTCACTGGTTCCTTACAAAGAATTCCCTATAGTAACATTAGAACTAATGTGGTCTCTGTTGTATCTCTCCGTAAAGAAGTGCTTTCCTTGTCACTGCACATCGAGCCGTCATAAAACGCTGTCGTTGATGGACACTTGTACTTTGACCATTGGTCTAAGGTCAAGGGCCCTTGGAACTTAGCAAGAATTTCAATTTTATCGTGGCGATGATATTTTTCTTTATGTTTTCATTTTTGTTTTGCATTTTTGTAATGCTGTTTTTGTCAAGGACCTTGATTTTAGTATGGGTTTGAGAACAGGGTTAACGGTCAAGCCTTGTGAGAATAAAATTGCTTCTCAAACCACTTTGGTAATTACGAGACCTGAAAGCTAACAAAGTAAATTGCATGTCCAAACAATGTATGAATAAATGCCGAGCTTCTATAAGAATCGTGATTTAGAAATTTACTTATTACAAGACATTGTAATAAATGATGTTATTGGAGAATCCTGTCCAGTTATTAAGAGATCTAAAAAAAGTAGGAAGGAAGATTTCTTATAAAACACTCGATGTTAGATTCAAGATTTATATAAATCTGTTAATCGCTTTTGTTTTCGTAAAAGAAAAACAGTAAATTGAGGTAATTTGGTAATTGATTTTATTTTATTATTTGACCTCAGTTTGATAAAAAAAAAAAATAGATGAGCGTAATTTGGTAAATAATCTTACTTAATCTTACTCGCTAAAAAAAAAAGATAAATACGGAATAAGGTTGATATAAGTAACGTGAAACGAGGTTAATCAGGCTGTATATGCAAACTTATGAAAGACATGCACTGTATGGAAAAGAAATTTAAATATCGCCAAAAACATCAGATTCCTTCACGAACCTTCCCAAGCGCCTTTCTTCAGCTAAAAATTTCACTAGATACCCTTCGGTGATTCAGGCACTATACTTGTTTTCCCTAATAGCTGAGAGTATCACTGCTTTCCATCTGGCTAGGGAAAATGAGGCTATAGGATGTGAAATATAACTTTTCTTCGTTTCCTTATTCCCTAAGGCGGAAAGAGAGAGCATCGATTGGATCTTGCTCCTGAATTGACCAATCACGGACCAGCCCTCCTGAGACTCGTTGACCGCATGTCGCCCGAGATTCAGTGCAATCGGGAAATTTCCCTACCTTTTTCACACTTTCCTCTTTAACCTTAGGCACTTCTTACCGCTTAATAAATCGCCGGAGGACCATCTGTCCCGAGGCCACCATTGTTTTAGTTTGTTATGAAGATTCGCCGGCAGCTGAACGAGGGTGAAAATTAAGTCACGGGCAAGCTTTCTTCTGCATTATCTAGGACAAAACACTGACATTTGATTGACGTGTTAGAAATGAAGAACAGAGTCTTTACGCAAGCTGATGATAGTCTGCTTTTTTTATGAGTGTGAGACCAGTCCATTATTAGTGGAAAGGTACCTGGCCGCTGAAATGGCGGTGTAAAAATAGCATGCAGTTTCACTCGTATTCTCTGAATTCGAGGAGACACAATCTAACTTTTTCGGCAATGATTTTTTTAAAAATAATCGGTGACCTTTCTGTGATGCTCTACTTTCAATGCAGTAGATTTGTTTCCATTTATGATGAAACGATTATATTAAAGATACAATTTCTGGAATATATTTTGTAGCGTTTAGAATAAATTTGCCAACTAACTTTTTCCTGATATGGTTTATTTTTTAAATTATTTTAATCTTGTCGTCAAAACCTTCATAGAGATGCAATCCTAACAAAAGATCCATAACCTACTATACTACCCTTTATTAATATTTGATAAATCAATCCTTTGATTCGAACAAATACGTACTCATGTGCAAATGTGTTTGCTCTTGTGTTTTTGTATCTAGAGCACGCGCTTGCAAACGTATAAGCGCATCATATTTTGCCTCTAGTAAAAAAAATTATTTAATTTAAAAGTGTACACATGACGAGTCATATTTAATTGCAATATCATCATCTCCCACTTGCTCTCTTCTTTCTATCTCTCTTCCTGTCTATTCTTCATAGCAATTAAATTATGTGTATGATATATCTGAGGATCATAACTATTTAATACGTACTGTTGTAGAAGTCTTGCTCAAAGGTGCGTAATTGAGGATAAAATATGAAATAATCATCACCACAGTATCTGACGGGATATTTTATATTTTGGGAATTACCATAAGGATATAACTTTTAATCTCTCTCTCTCTCTCTCTCTCTCTCTCTCTCTCTCTCTCTCTCTCTCTCTCTCTCTCTCTCCAAAGGATTTCCATTTTTTCTCCTACAACCTTTGTTTTCTATTCTTATATTTTTTGTAATATTTATAATTCACGTTCGGTTATACTAAAACACTGGCGAATTACGAGTTCATTTACTCTTCCATACTATCCACCATTAAGTAAATCGCACATGAATTCGTCGCTAATGTGTGTTTAAGCGCACAATCAAAAACGACATACAAAAACACAATGGCAATTTATACGCTGAAGTAATCTGGTGTGACACATAAAAATCGTGCCTAGAGGCACATTATAAATACAAAATGTGGACCCATGAAAGGCCGTTGGCGTAGCAGCTGATGAGACTACACCATTAAACCCACAAGATGGCACTTTTTTCCTAGTAACCTTGGCCATATAAAGTCAAGGAATTCGCGGTGATGCCACACCCCGTAGATTTCTTGGTGGACATTTCACCACGTACGTGTCAGCGTTGTTGTATAGCTGTTCTATGTGTCGTGTTGAAGACCGCGATTCCATGATGAATTGCTGACGTTTGCGTAACATGAGGCTTTTATGCGTTGATAGTCATGTGACTTGCTCTCTCTCTCTCTCTCTCTCTCTCTACACATGGATTTTTTGAAGCTGAAGTCACCTGTTTTTCACTGACGAATTGTCGATGACTGTGTATGACGTGCGAGTTTCTGATTGCTAATATTAGCGTAACTTGCAAGCGTGCCCGCTCTCTCTATCTTTATCCATATCTTAATCACCGAGTTCTAGCGATTGATTTTCAGGTGACTTTGCACAGAGTTAGGTTAGCTATATTTTATGAAAATGAGTCTGTTTACCCGAAAACACCTTGCTTTGTTAACGTAGGAATGCACCGTAAATACTCTTCATCTACTACTTCAGTAGATGAAGAGTATCTGCGGTGCATTCCTACAGAGCAAGATGTTTTCGGGTAAACAGACCGAAGAAGCGTAAATTATTCATTTCCATTAAATGTAGCCAACCTAACTCCGTGAAAATTCACCTGAAAATCAATCGCTAGAACTCGGCGATTAAGAGATAAATAAAGAGAGAGAGAGAGAGAGAGAGAGAGAGAGAGAGAGCGCACTTGCAAGTTACACTAATATTAGCATTTAGAATCTCGCACTTCATACACAGGTCTACTTATGTAACTTACCTACTTCGAATTAAATCGCCTCATTTTTCTACTTTCGTTCTCGTGTTTCTTTTAGCTCTGGGCTGGGTAAAGGCATCATGTCAGTTTTTACCTTTCTGTATGAACGCTTTGAAGACTCACAAGGACAAATAAATATACCGAGTACATAAACAGACTAGGCGATAATTAACTCTAAAGAATTCCTCTTTTATTTTTAAAGAAAAAGGAGACATGAATGAGAAACAGTAACCTGTTCACTACACCGCTATTTTCTCGATAAATTCTGCCAAGCATCATTTGTTTTAGATAGAACAGTACTTGGTAGGTGACCGCCGGTGTATTACCGACCCTATTGGCATATACTAGAGCTTTTGTATTATCAACTGAGGCATGGGCATGGGCCTAGGTACCTCGTGCCAAAATTCGTTGCACAGAAACTTGATACAAACCAAATGGAATCTGGCAGTGGTTCACAATGAGGCTCAAGAGGTAGTCAAGAATCTCAAGACTCTTAATTAAAAAGGAAAACGACTTCTACCAAAAAAGAAGGGCCCTTCGTTTTAACTGCCGAACATATACAAAAAATACAACTGCAAGGATTTCTGCAAAAAAAAAAAAAAAAAAAACCTCGTGAGAGAACACCGACTGCGGAGGGAAGTGTCACATTCGGATCCTTCAGTAGGACTCTTCCAACCTCGGTACTGTGGTGTCCCTGGGGAGCTCTTAATTAACCGAATTTGAAGGTTTATGGTCCAATAAAGAGACGTCTTGCGAGCCACCATGCACGGGCTACTTAAGATGCAACAGGACGTGCTGGTACAAGGCCATCTCAAATCTAACATCAATAAATATATATCTGCATTGCTCAAGGCAGATACAGCACATCAGTGAGTGTCAAATCACTCTCAGTTTTGAATGTAATACTTGCTGTTAAAAACAGCATCTTTTTGACAGGAGCGGCTTTCAGATGAAACGTATATCCTGTTCATCTTTGTACAGTTCAAAAACAAAAAGTAGAAAAATGCCAGAATCCATTTCACGGGTTGACCCTCTCGGAACTCCCATACACACACCCCGGTATCATCAACAGCGCCAAACTTCAGAGGCGCCGAAAACCACACCATCCTACCTGATCCCCAGGTGGGATCCGAACCCATAAGCGTGTTTTTACGATCGCCGGAACCGCCAGGAGCGGATTGGAAAGCGTGAATTGCGGTACGGGAGAAGAATCGGCGTTGGAAGAAAAGCTGTCCACCGGTGCCTCGGGCTCCCCACCGACACTATTCAAAGATGCATCACAGGAGGAACGCCCCTGTCTGATTATGCCTGAATATTCAGGTCAGAGAATGAGGAAGTTCAAGACTGAAGTCGGCTCTTTCTGAGGCGTTTTGTGATCAAACTAGATGAGCTGCAGAGGGTGGCATACTGAGAGTTCTATCCCCACTTTCTCTGGGGATGCAAGCATGCATATGAACCTAGATTTATGGTATTGGAGTTTATTCGTATGAAAGTTCTTAATGCCCTCATGTGGCTATATTATATATATATATATATATATATATATATATATATATATATATATATATATATATATATATATATATATATATATATATATATATATATATATATACGTGCCTTTCTGAATGCCTCCCTTTGTGGCATACAGAATGACTTAAAATCACTTTACGATAAAGGTACAAAAACGACAGCAACGGAATACAAGAGAATGATGCTGTAACATAACATTTAGAAGTGAAAAGCATACATGCAATGAGCCAAAACAAAATATTGACGTATTAGTAATACATTCCCATGCTTATAGTTAATTACTGTTTTGTACTAGCAGTGATTTTTCACTCTTAAAACTGATATGAACGTGACGGGGCTGTTAATATGCATGATTTAAAGTTTCAAAAATGTTTACCTATTAGATGTTCATGATTATTTACGTCCAAAAATATTCACTCACCTCCAGTCTCCTGCCACATAATTCTCAGCCAAGCAAATCTGGATCTTGTAACTCTGCTGGTGCCCAGTGGAGACCAGCCGAATCAATCACTTACTATTCTCGGCAGGGAAGTGTGAAGGGCATGTCAAAGTCATCTTCATTTTCCTTTCATTACTGACTCATCCAACCTGTGGAATAAGTACAATTTCCTTTATGGTATAATTTTTTACTCTGTACTGACATCTAACTCCTAATGCCTTTCTTAAAGCTATATTCTCCAGTCAACAAAATCTTTCCATTAAACTGCAGCTCCGTTGTCATACCATGATTCTTGTCCGTTTAGCAAGGCAGATCATACTATTGTATAATCTTACTTTCATATGCAATTTCATTTCCAAATGTATTCTGTCTAACCCTTGTTTAATATGCCTTTGCTAGTTTTTCACGAAATTCCAAACTCAACAGAACCTGTGCTGCATATCAATTTTCCTAAATATTTAAAAGAATCGACTTCATCAGTCCTCCTCCCACTATCATCTCCTCCCTTTGTTTTCAGCAGATTTATCTTAAGTTACAGCACTCTAAATATATGATGCATTCTAATATTCAATCTTTGTAGATCTAGATTAAGAAAGCATCAACAGCATATATGAAAATGCAAGAGTTATACAGATCAAATTATGGATACGTTAAGACATTGCGCAGCAGAGTATAGGATTTAGGAACTCCCATGTGGTAGGTTTTGTTTGATTTCAAGAAGTCATAAGCCCACACATCATTATTGTGGAAAGTCACACATCACAATGGTGTTCCCTTAAATATGTGAAGCTAATTGAAATTATCCATGAACGAAGCACTTACAAACTTAATGTTGATGGATTCATGAACGAAGCACTTACAAACTTAATGTTGATGGATTCTTGACTCATGAAGTTACAGAAAATGGTGCTGAGTACTTCTCTTGGAATTTTATTTCAGAAAAAATTGTTGAGATAAAGCGAAGTTTCAGACTGGTGTAACGATAGACAGCTGCAGACATGGAGAATTTATAATTTTAAAATATTTTATTTAGGTTTCGCCTGGAATAAACATTTTTTTTTTATGGGCAGATTAATCGTTCTCAAACGGATATGAATATAACCACTCATTCAATATTCGTAATTTTTGGGTTGCTTTATTGTTCCCAAACTCCATAACAAGGGAGCAAGTTTTCTTTTTTAACATTTGTAATTTAAATGGATAAGCAACTGTCCATCGCTCCAAGGAAAATTTAACTAAACCATCAGCCATGACTGGCAAAATTCTTAATGAAGAGGCGGGACGCAACTAACTCTCCCTACTTGGGACGTCGTCTGAAGGGGTTCCATCGCCAGCAGACGCATTAACCCACTAACAAACGCGTAATTGTCCGGCCGGACACTTAACCCAGTAAAGAAGAATCTAATTATCATCTGGATGTAATACAAGGGCGTAGATATTAATATCGAAAGAAAATTACTGTCTCGATGTGCGGTTACGGGCGGAAATGTCTCTGAGCTCTTTTAGAGATTCTATTTTCTTACTTTCTTCTGTGGTATTGTTATAAGTTGATATCATGAATTCGAATCTGTCTATTTTTCAATCTGTCTATCTATTTATCTATCTATATATCTATCTATCTATCTATCTATCTATCTATCTATCTATATATATATATATATATATATATATATATATATATATATATATATATATATATATATATATATATATATATATATATACATACATACATCGTTCCTACGAAAAAATTTAAAATTGAATCTTATAACTAACGTCTGACTAAAAATATTACATCTCATCATTTGTTGATTTTTCTGTGACATCAGGTCCTATCTTTACAATCCATAGTATTTTCTTTCAGCATAAAACTAGCAGCGGCTAGTCAAAGCTTGCATTCTAATATGTATTTTTATGACGTTATGTTATTGTCGATGTATACATAACTTCTTACATCACTCCATTCATCAAATATATGGAAACATGATACTCCCAGTCACTATCTAGTCTATATAATTGTTGTAACATATACATCGCTGCCACCAAAAAAACTATCTTCTACATAAATCTCCTACCGATCTTCTAACATAATCGTCCTCCTTGTTATTAAGTGTAGAGGCTTCTTTTCTGGCTGACTTGAGTTACTTTGATCAGTATTACTGCCTATTCACCGTTGTTACTGTCTTTATGCATTCTTTCCCCTAGTTTGTTCATTTGCATATCTTTAATTTGCGTATCTTTTTACAAAATGTGTTAACAGGCTTTTGGAATGAAGTAAAAATGAGTTAGGAAATCAAAATAAGCTAGGTAATCCAAATTTCACGGGTGGCAGGGGAAAAATGTGTTACTCAAAGCAAATTTTCGTGTGTCCCAAACAGTACATAGTATGCAAATACAACATACTCGTACACTTGGGAAAAGGGCTTCAGTCATTTTCAAAAGGATCTTACGAAGGCAAGTATGCACAGGCACGTGCATTATATTGTGCAACCTCTTTAGCAACAACTTTGGGAAGAGATGCTGAAAAACAAAAAGCTGAACAGTCAACGGAGGAAGCGGTATTTATCTCCCCTTTGCGGTAAGATTTGTAACGGACCGAAATTGGATGGTTAGCTGCTCGTTTGCAAGTGGAAAAGCATCGCTCAGAGCCCGCCTCCTCTGTCGAGGATATTAACTGCATTAAGGCAAATTACCTTAATAGGAGAATCCAGGCTGATGAAACGGAAATCACGTTGTCTGAACCAGATTTTTAGTGGTTGTTTTTCCCTCGTAATTGGCCTTGGAGTCTGAGTCAAAACAGTTAGCATCTGCGAGGTGGCCGTAGGCAACGCTGGGAATCCTCATTTGTTATCTCGCACTTACGCAATGAGGTGGAATTCCGTTTCCTTGCGTCTAAAAAATCCGTTACTTTCATTTTCGCAGTGTCTGAACATAACTGGTTAGGTAAAGTAAGTAAACAAGAAAATAAAAGGAGAATATTCAACAATCGAGATGCGGTTCTTGTGTGGTTTCTTTGAAAGGACTTACAAGGTCATCAAGCTGAATATCGCAATTGGTTTTATGATATATTACATGAACTCATCTTTTATGCATCTTTTTCTTTAATTCTTTTCTTTGAATCTTTTTCTAAGAGAGAGAGGAGAGAGAGAGAGAGAGAGAGAGAGAGAGAGAGAGAGAGAGAGGCAGGCTCCGATAACAGTTGTTTAGAAGCAGTGTCATGCACATAAAATGAGCCATTCAAACATCACGGTAACAATTCTGAGGCCATTACGTCGAGTAAAGTTCATCAAATACTGATTAGTTAACTAATCACCGTAATTTAATCAAATTAAATGAGGACGGCGTCCATAAATGAGACGGTGAACAGGGCTTGAACTTGAATTATCAACTGATTAGTAGGGTATGATTGATAAAAGCTCCGGTGAGATGTTTATGGCTCGAGGTTTGAAGTCGGTGAAACTGATTAACACGGACTGGTAATATGGGAATAGAGAGACTGGGGTTCCGCTAAACTACTTCTTGTGCCGTTATGTTTTAATTAAGTACAATGCGATTTGATTTAGCGATGTGTTTTTTAGAGCTTGTTAAGAAGGTTTTTATTGATTTTAGAATCACTTCCTTATAAATAAACATTATTGGCTCACGTTATTTATTAGCGATGAACCTAATGATTACCTGCTTTTCATTCGTTTGTTTGACCTCGTTCATTTAGGAACCATGGTTAGATGATTATAGTGGCTGAGAATTGGTTTGTTTCATTGATGACCTGCGTTTGGCGTACACTGACGATGCTCGCTTAACAATTAAGGTGACTTTCACACGATGTAAGAAGATTAATTTTCCATGACTTTGGTTTAAATTTTTAAATATCTGATTAATTTAAGAGAGCGGGTTTTTAACTGTGTCCGCTATCTAATTCTGATTTGCTGTGATGCGTTAAAATTTTAATAATAAAAAACGAGCACCAGCTCACCTGGTTTGCGAAACTTGGTCAAACATATTAAGGACGAGTGTCCAATTCACTGCTTAAACCTAACAGCACCAGTGCCAAAATAATGACAGTATTTTTTTTGGGGTTAATGTAAAGCATATTAGATCTTCATATTGATATTTTGTTTCCATTTGGTTTTAAGTATCAACTCATTTTCAGACTCAGATACATTCCCCAGTTTCCAGTTAATCTGACACCAAAGTGAGTTTTTCAAATGGATAAAGAAAACGTTGCCCATCGTCCCTGGATAATTATGAAGGAAAAAAAATTCCTTGGATCCATAAAAAAGGCTCATTTAAAAACCCTCTGCCAGTGTAGTAGGGTATTCACCTTCACAACTAATTAAACCCTCTTGTACAAAGACAAAGAGTAATTTCAAGTATTTTGTTGAGTTCATTTATAGCTTCTTCTTTTTTTCTTTTTCTTCTGTACCAAAACCACAGCCATCCAACCACTCTCTTACGTCTGCATCTGCCTGCCATTCGCCATCTGTCATCGCATGTAATGCTCACTACAAATGCTTAATGTTACACGTAGCCAACCGCTGCTTCTGATGCGGATTAACTTCGTCACAGTGTTATGTATGGCTAAACCATAGATGTCGATCACAAGGGCCGCGGGATGGTCTGATGGTTACCCTACGACTTTTGCTGTATAGTTTTGTACAAGAATGGTCTTGTTTTTATTTTGTTTTTAAAATTGAGATTTTTGTGTCATGTTCTTTCTTTCGCAACTTTCATTCGTATTTATTTCTGAGGCTTGTTTGGTTTTCTTTACCTCTGGTTTTCTGAAAACAGTCTGAGCTTGCCTCAAATTTATATTTAAACGGATTTAGATTTGTTTTACTTGTGGTTACGTTACCATGCGCCCAGCCCATCTCTCTCTCTCTCTCTCTCTCTCTCTCTCTCTCTCTCTCTCTCTCTCTCAAGTTTAATATGGCGACATTTCGTACATAACTGGTCCATTTTACCCACTTTACTCTGAAACCGATCATTTTACGTAAGTCGTCATATCACGCTGAACGGAACCTTGAGTTCTAAAATAGAACTCCACTGACCAGTCTACTAGGGCCACCTCAAAAAAAAAATTTTTTCTCAACCCGGAAAAGGTTTTCATCTTTTTTTTTTTTTATTTCCCTTCGGTTTTGCTTCATCAGTCATCCAACGACGACGCAATCATCTGCCCAGTGAACGTATCATTAATCATTTCTTTTTTGAGCTGCACCCATCGTCTGCAATCGCCTTTCTCCGACCACTCTACGGATTCATTTCCTGTGGGAAACCTGCAATGCCTTCCCACACTCCCATAAACTTTCCCATACTCCCACGTCGTCCCAATGCAAATCACATTGTTCATATTTCCCACCTCCCAGCGTCTTCGTTTTGCCTACCATTCAACACTAAAATGGAAGCATTTTCTTCCTGACAGTTTGTTTAAGGAAATCTCGCTTTCACAGCGAAAGGTCTGTCGGATTCTTAGAAAATGACAGGTACATATATGCAGTTTATTCATCTTGCAAACTTCTTTGATTTGTGAAATGGGTCTCTCTCTCTCTCTCTCTCTCTCTCTCTCTCTCTCTCTCTCTCTCTCTCTCTCTCTCTCTCTCTCCTTAAACCATTGTGACTTTACTCTTCGCTGCTGGAACTGTGGTGGTATTAGCAAATCAGGGGCACAGAAATGAATGCCTTCATTAGCAAATCTGTTTTGAATAGAAATATGTGCTCTCTATTTCTCTCTAGGATCTGTTGGTGCCTGTTGCTTAGTGCAGAGTAATCTATTTTTCATAAGTATTTCTCAAGGCTAGAAGAAAATACTATCTTTGAGATGATATTACCTCTAAGGGTCTGTAACTGCAGGTTTTCAGAAAAGTGCCTAGAGTCATCTCGTCGAAACATGGCTATTTTTCTTCACTGTGGTCATTCATTTTCAATTCAGTTTTTGTAACTTAATGAACTATTTCAG
>NC_089754.1:43579770-43594770 GCF_040412425.1 Macrobrachium rosenbergii
ACGTATTATGCTAAGTACCGTGCGGTAGGAGTAACAGGTGCGGGAATACTTACGGTAGGTCCACCATTTTTTTTTTTTTAGACATTTAAAATCTCTACTTTGTATACGGAAAATATTACGTTACATCTCTCTCGTGCTATTCAGGGAAGAAGAAGACCAATAATGTTGCGACGCCAGCTTGTAGCATTAAATGAAGCAACAAATATTCAACAGAAAATTCTTGTATTTGTCTCTTCAATGTAAGCATAATTCACCGTCTGTATCATGTATATCTACAACTTATGATACTGTCTTTTCTACCCGGTTTTTGAGCTCATCTATAATTCATCGACTGTGACATAACTACTTACATGTGCAAAAAAAAATACGTATTATTAATGTTTTCTTCATTTTTGCCGAGCAGAAAACTTCACAAATCATAACGTGCAATAATGGTTGGCTGCCTTAAATGCTCCTTATCACAGTTGCAAAGCATCAGCTGTAACGCAGCTGCTACCGTCCAGATCTCTCATAAACTTCTTGCAGGATCCTTCAAAGACTAAGAAAAATACATACACACTCATACGCACACACACACACACACCCAAAAACAACCATACACTCACATATATGTATATACAAATATATAAATATATATATATATGTAAGTGGGTGGGGAAGAATGTGATATATATATATATATATATGTGTGTGTGTGTGTGTGTGTGTGTGTGTGTGTGTGCGCGTGTGTATTTAAACATAGCACTTCAGCCTATGCAAACCAGAAGGCAAATTCTATGGATGCAAAGAGAGGGTGTTATGAACGAAATTTATTCTTGTGAAATCCCTTTTTATCGATACTGAGGTATATAAAAGATGAACATTTATATGGAGAGAGAGAGAGAGAGAGAGAGAGAGAGAGAGAGAGAGAGAGAGAGAGAGAGAGAGAAAGGGGGAGAAGCGGGAAATTTGATGAACTGCGTAAAATTACGTTGAACGCAGTTGGCAGTTTCTTTTAACAGATAATTATATCAATCAACAGTATTAGTGAGAAAAAGACAAAGACCATATTTACCGCACTTTATAAATTCTCTCCTATGGCTGCTTGTCTTTTAGCCTCGTTCTATATAACTGTTTACACGTTTTCAAAAATAATAATAAAACATTTCGGACAAATAAAGCATCTAGCAACTTAAATTTCTCAGCGATGGCAAACCATTTAACTTGTTTTTTTTTTTTTTGCAGTAAAAGGAAATGGCGTCTGAATTCCTAAAACGAAACGAAAAGAGAACGCTAGAAGTCTTGAGGAGGAAAATGAGGTCATTCACCAATTAATGTTGACAGTAACGATCTTGTTAAATTTACGATCTACTCCTTTCATACGTACTTTCAAGTAATTGTTCGTGATTTCAACATTCCCAGGTTGGCCCCTCTTCCTCTAAAAACCTCTTTAATGCGTTTCCTTTCTTATTAATAGACCTTCTTCATTCTGTATTAATTCTGTAATAACATGCATTGTGAGGACGTTTGTCATAAAATCAAGTGGAGCGCTTACAGCAACAACAAGAGATCAGATATTGTAATATATTTCAGCTCTCACATTTTTCTTCGAGGATCGAAAACTGTTTACTGATTTTTGATGAGAAAAAGCATTCTTTAGATAATACTTGGAGACTGAAATGTGTCTTTGCGATTATTATTATTATTATTATTATTATTATTATTATTATTATTATAACTACTACATTTTGATGGTTGGCGTTGTTAGTGTCCTTTTGGTCGTCCTCCAAACAGGATTCTGAAGTTATAGTGAGGGACTGACATTACGAAATCTTCTGAATTTTCGGAAATTCCTTCCCAAGTGAATGCTACGAGGAAGAAAAATGAATCTTGGCAACGTTCCTGTTTTCATTCTCATACTTTCTTTAAGCTACCGAGGGATCGGCAGATGTGCTTCTAAAAAGGGAAGGGAAATTTACTCCTATGTTTTATCATTGTCATTCGAAAGTAGTTTAACAAGACCAGAGCCAATTAAAGATTCATACGGCGAGGTCCAGCGGATTTGTTTGGAGACAGGAAAGGGGAAACTGGAAACCCCCCCAAAAAAAAAAAAATGAGAAAGAAGTTAGTTAGTAAGAAACAACCACCAGGGGGAATGAAGCAACGGCGACAACAATAAAATCAATGTACAAAACTTATTTCAGGGATGTGGCCCTCCTCTGCGGTCAGTCCGCTTATGAATTTTATGATGCCTCGAGATTTCTTTTTGTGCAAGAAGAACTGCTTTTGCAAGCAGGCTTTTGGGTTGTCAAGACTGTCGAGGACCTTTGTTGATTGTGAAGTTTATTTCCTTTTTCTTCCGTGTGGTGACGTGGGAGATATTTCTTAATCCTGCGTCTAGCAAATATATTTCCTGATTTCAAAAATTGCAATTTAAAAACATACGACACTTTCCATAACGTTTACAATAAGTACATCAGAGTACTAAAGGTATTCTTATTGAGGTGCTGAATAAGGACTCAAAAAAAAGAAAAACGTAATCGAACACACGTTTTTTTTTTAACCTAGTCATTATGCATTTATACAGCCGCGTTCACAATATGCCAACAACAATCACGTAACCGTATTGACGCCAAGGAATGGAAAGTGACAGGTCTGAAAGGGCTGAAAGTGTTCGGATTATAACGTTCTTTTGCACTTCACCATTCCATGAACAATGGGTAAGTCGTAATGGATTTAATCCAACTGTGGATTCTGCCATTCCATTTGCCGACCTTTTTTATCCTCCTCTTTTTTTACCGCATCTAAAAGTTGACACAATAAGACACTTTTACTTTCGTGAATCCAGGATCTTCTCTCTCTCTCTCTCTCTCTCTCTCTCTCTCTCTCTCTCTCTCTCTCTCTCTCTCTCTCTCTCTCTCTCTCTCTCTCTCAACGATAATTTTCTTACACAAGTTTAGACCAGTTAAAACATTCACATTCTCACTGAAAGCAATAAAAAAAAAATCACTATAAGTTTTTTGTTTATTGTTTTCTAAGCCTTTATATAAACTTACGTAGCATCCGATTAGGCAACGTGCCACTTACGTTATATTTTGTTTTTATTCGAAACGCCCATGAATTTTGTAACTAGGATTTGGAATTGAAAGCTATGGACACTGGTATTAGACTATTCTATCTTTTTGTGTTGGAAGAAAAGTAGATCCTTCTAGTACTCAGCAAGTCTTGCGGGAAAATGTTGCTATTCACATACCTTATTTTTTGTCTCTATATGCTTAGGGTTGACTTGAGTGCGACAAGAATGGACTGACTATATAACTGTGAATGTTGGCCCAGTGTTCTACTACTATAATACATATATATATATATATATATATATATATATATATATATATATATATATATATATATATATATATATATATATATATATATATATATGTATATATATATAATCAGTAATCCTTTTACTCTGCTTACAGGAAATGCCTTTGGAGAAAAAGTAACATATCAGTCGCTCCTGACATTCATACCTTAACTGACAGAATCGTGGGCAATAAATATTCCACAGCATTAGCACCTTCATACATCTGCTATGAATATTCTTTCCCATACACATGCACTGTATCCTTCATCCCTTATGTTGCATATACTGTATATATATATATATATATATATATATATATATATATATATATATATATATATATATATATATATATATATATATATATATACATATATATATATATATATATATGTATATATATATAATATATATATGTATACATATATTGTAGGTGTATTACAAAATAAAATTTAAGTACTATACATGCACTGGTGTGGTTATGACAATACTTGCTGAAATTTCAAAAAATCGTACAAGCAAAAAAAAAGACATGACTATATATATATATATATATATATATATATATATATATATACATATATACATATACTGTATATATATTTATACATATATATGTGTGTGTGTTTGTTTGTTTATATATTTGAAAAGTGACTGCATAATACTTACTGAATAACACGCAGACTGAAGCATACACAGAGAGACATGAATGTAAATAAACTTACGGCGACGAAAATCTTTCATAATATCAAAGAAAAACAAAAATTCGTTTTTCTTTCAATTTCCCACGCTCCAGCAGCAAAAGAAGAAGAGAATACTCCATCTGGAGGTAGTAAATTGCCTACGAATCAAGTACTTTTACTTTCTTATTTGAGAGAGAGAGAGAGAGAGAGAGAGAGAGAGAGAGAGAGAGAGAGAGAGAGGGGGCGGCTTTACGACTTGAGAGGTGGAAGTAAAACAGCGTAATGAAGTGCTTCTTGATAAATGCCTCACGTTTTCCAAGAGCAAGGAAGGGACGATGGTAAATCATCTCGTATATTTGGGAATTCGTGGAGATTAATGATTTTGAAGCATCCGGTTCATTTTGTATCTTTAAGCCATGAAACCACGGTATATCGTTGTGTGACTGGCCCATTCTATCTACAAGGGATAAGAAAATCCTCTCTCTCTCTCTCTCTCTCTCTCTCTCTCTCTCTCTCTCTCTCTCTCTCTCTCTCTCTCCAAATGGGGCATTGTTAACAACGGTATGTTATCGTGCGACTGTTACTTTCTGTTTAGCACAAAAAGCATTAAGAGAACTTTCTGTACTCTCTCTCTCTCTCTCTCTCTCTCTCTCTCTGTGGTTTCATTACAAAATTGTGGCGTTTCGTTACTTAGTGGATTTTTAAGAATTTAAGTTAGTTCTCTGGATTCAAATAGATCTCAGATTCCCTTATATCCTTTTACCTTTGTTTTAAATTCTATGATTCATTATTGCATGGGGCATCCCTGTCTCTCTCCATTTTCAGTGGTTTCCCGCTTTCTCCTCGATGCCACATTCTAATTTAAAAATTTACTTGTATTTTGATCCATTCCTTGAACTTTTTAAGCCTCCTCCAAGCTCATATTTCGAATGCCCTCATTCTAATAAAATATTCCATGAAGCCTCTTGCAAATTCAAATTTCTCTAAAATAACTTCGTTAAGCTTAAGCCACTATATAACCATCTCCTAAAATGCAAAACTTACAGTACTTGCATTACTGAACAGCCTTAGAAAGTTGTATTCCTTTTTCCTTTCCCTGTCAGGCTTTGGAAATTTGTCATTGTTCCAGAAACCCTTATTTTTATTATGCCACATTTTTTTTCTTCCATTTTCCGTATCAGTCTGGCCTGAGCTCGATAAAAGGTGCTTGGGTATCCATGCCAACGACAGTACTATTTCAGAATTAATTTTTTATTGGTCCATTTCGAAGAAAATTTATTGCTAGCATTCATCGTTTTTATGAAATGGTATTCTGTTGCGATTAGAAAGTAATGTAAGAGTCCACAGCTTAGTTTATGTTAATGTATATTACTTCTTGTACAAGGAGGCTTCAATCAACATTCATATTACTTCGGACTATTTACCCATTATTGTCTTTGTAGTTGTTTTTGTGACGAATTCCTTCATACTCTCTCTCTCTGGTTGTCCGCAAGGTCTCATCGTTTCCTTCAGAGGGACTTCGTTACGCGTCACGAAGGATATATACACTTTCTTTCTCGAAGAATATTATAGCAGTGACAAAGTATGAAGAGTTGACTTTATACTTCATTCCGGAGCATTTAATAAAGGACCTGGACGGGGGTGGAACCGAGGTCGTGCTATTTTTACGACATCCGCCGCCCGAGGATTGAAATAGAAAGTTGGGGGGGGGGATGATATCAAAGTGATAAAGAGATAAAAGGAAGATGTTTCTTTTGTTATGAATTGCCAGAGGAAGGAAGTGAGCTTGACAGGTTTCGGGAAAGAAAACAGCTATAAAAGAAAACGATTCTCTATTTCCACTTTTTCTTTTTTCAGATATCAAAGTCAGAATGATTCGTGGGAAAAAAATGGCAGAACACTGATTACGATGGAATTATGAATCTGGAAAGAATGAAACAAAGCATTTGTTTGTGAAGAGTCCCTGACAGCAAAAGTAATTGTTTCAAGAATATCTGAACTGTTACTATTAAACAATGCACTTAAATTTGTCTTATTCCATTCAGGCGATAAGAAAGCTCTTATTGTCACATGCTGACTTAGATCAAATAGAAATAGATAAATGAAACTGATGCAAGTTAATAGTTTCACAGAATGTCGTATATATTTTAAGAAAGTTCATTTACGTAAGAAGTTGAATACCAGTCTGTTGCTTATAAGGAAGATGGTACTTTTATCCTTATTATGGTACGCGCTACGTTGAAATAAGAACGTTACCATGGCTCACCAAGAACAAATCGTTTCGGTCATTGCAGTTACTTAGAAAAAATTAACTGTATTTAAATTTAGTCAAATAATTCCGATGGCATTTTATCGTTAGATTTGTCTAATGAAATCCAATACGTGGGCATTACTGTTCCTCATTGGGTGGGTGGGTTCCGTTCTCAGCTAGCACTCTGCTGGCCCGCGTTCGAATCTCCGACCGGCCAATGAAGAATAAGAGGAATTTATTTCTGGTGGTAGATTTTCATTTCTCGCTATAATATGGTTCGGATTCCACAATAAGCTGTAGGTCCCGTTGCTAGGTAACCAAATCGAAACGCAAAGCAGCATGAGGAACATAAACAAGAGGCAACAACAAAAACAACAGCAAAACAGAAAACACGCCCATTACTTCACTTAGCAGAAAGGCCACCTCGGAAAATCGCGTCGTAGCAGAGCTGGCGGCTCCAATCCATTACCGGTCAATAGTTTTTTTATTTTTTCAGTCAGGAGGAAGCGGGAATTCCGAAGGCATTATTCGGCCATAATATTTTTATGGTGTCTGCGGCCACACATTCTAAATATTTACGGGGCCACAACTTTCACGGCTTGCTAAATGGAAAGAGGCAGGAAATCGCCTTTTCAGGCGTCTCTCCTTTCACTCATTTGTGCGACCAATTCTCTGGTCACTTTCTTCGAACACAACTTTTATTTTGCATTAATGTTCTGTGTTCGCTCTCTCGTCCTTTCTAGTTAGTTGTCTCGGTATTAACGGTTATTTACGTAATTACGCCGCTGGTTTGCAGGCCTCATTATCATCCATTACCTCTTGCGCTGGAATGCAAAGTGTTGTTGTAACTTGGAGTAAAGATTATTTTTGTTTGTTTATTTACTTACATGGCATTAGCATTAACCTCACGGTTAGGCATTCCATTTTCTCCGGCATGAATGTACAGTATATTATCTTACGGCAGCCACGTGACACATAGATATATGAGTAAGAAACTGTAAAATGATTTCGTGAGATTCATTTTTCGGAGGAAAGCTGCTAAAACGTCTTTCAGTTTTTGCGAATTTCGTAACAATATATCTTCAAATCACCTTTTAAAATTCTATGTGAGATAAAAAAAAAAAAGATTGTCACAATTTTTACGCTGATTATATATGTTGCTCTGTCTAAATGCTAAGTCACACAGAGATTCAAGTTCATTCCAGTATATATTCTCTTCGGCGAATCACCGACATGGTCTCCGTATTGTTTTAATAATGTAAAATATCATTTCTTCATAAAGTCCACTACCACCACCACCACACACACACACACACACACTCACACACACAAACATAAAACTAATCAAAGAGATACATAGACAGAGAAGAGTAAATAACTCGAAATCACAGGCTGCACGACATTAAACAATCGCTTCGAGAGTAGATATATCGACTGAAAATTCCTGACCAGCGGAGAGTGACACCCAACTGGAAATTATAAGGCTGCTGGGAAAGATTATAAAAAATATTGGTCAAAATGACAGAAGCCTTGGAAAAGGAATCAGCTCAGCGGAATTCCAACAGACGGAGAAAGCAAAACATTCTCAATTGCCCCTTTACAACAAGACAACAAGTTTAAATTGCCCAAAGCCTATGATTGGGGCTGTAAATCAGCCTTGGAGAGCAATCATCTCTGGGCTCCTCTCTTTCTCTCTCTCTCTCTTAGTCTGCTTATCTCGATCTACCTGTCGTCTCACGCACATACACATACGCACACACAAACACACACACATACGTATATACAGTATTATATATACAGTACATTATATATATATATATCCAAAGTACCACAAGGAAAATTCAAACCAAAAGTAAGAGTCCTGACTGGTTTCATGTTGTTTTGTTACACATCGTGACGATGCCTAGCTAGAAAAGACGAAACCGGTCAGGATTCATGTCATTTGTTGCATTTTTGCCGGCTGTACTTTGCATTTAAACATCACGTGTCCCTGCGCTTTGAAAAACACGACACACATAAATTTATATATTTATAATGCGTGCGTATGTTTGAGCATATAAACGCATCTTTGTACATACACACACACACGCACACACACCCATTCATCTTACGCAACCCCCACCTATGTATCATCTTGTAATCTACAGATGGAACGATTTTCCACCCACCGCAAAGTGGAAGTCGTGCATCCTTACCGAGTGAGGTAGACAGGAGTAATTTTGGATCTACCTTTCCGAAAGGCTTTTGTGTTTACGTTTATGCCTTTTCGCGTCGAGGAGCTATCAAGGTAAATACTCTCGGAATAGTCCAAGTGACGTAAAGTCTGAATATCTCGAAGTCTGAGGCTATGTTCTACTCTTTGTGTTTCGCAATGAATGAGACCTGAGATGATGGACTAATTATTATTATTATTATTATTATTATTATTATTATTATTATTATTATTATTATTATTATTATGTACATCGGCCAGCTCTTAACAGATATTAGCCTTGAAGAAAAGCGAATAGTGAGAAGAATTGAAAAGATCTTGTTTTAAATCAAATCCACTGATGCTGCCATTCTTTTAACAGAACATATTATTATTATTATTATTATTATTATTATTATTATTATTATTATTATTATTATTATTTGTTTTAAGAACTGTGTAGTTTATTTTCCTTTTGTATGGTAAGTAATTATGAATATAATAAACTGACCTATTCTTTCGTTTATATTAAGCAAGCTCTGAATATTGTTTTGACGTTTAAAAAAACGCGCAAAAGTTACGATGAATGAAGCAATTATTGCCGAGAACGCCAAAGACTCTGGCAGACCCTTCCGAATGCATTTTATCTTAAAATCTTTATTTATGAGCACCAATTTTATGTCGTATAATGACGATAATGACACGAACGACCCAAGTAAGCATTTGTTGACGAGAATGCACTGTCACTATTTCCTTCAAGAAGACCAACAAACTACGATTATCTGGTTCGTATATTTTGAAGTCTCGGGAGATTTTGACAGGAAGTAAAGAAGAGGAAGCCATCGTTAATTTTCAAAATGCTGCCGTGAAAATAAAGTACTCATCCTTGTTCAAAATACAGGAAATCTCGCGAGCTTTGAATTTATCTTCGTAGCGTTTCCTGCAATCTTCATACATCACGATCGGAAGAGTCTTCAAACCTACTCATTGCAACTTGTAACTCTGTAAACTTCTTGAAATCTCGTGGATATGTGTTCGATCACAATTTAGTCGATTTGATGGACTTTTACTGAATCTTTTAATTTGAGAAATGTTTTCTTTTTTTTAGTTTCTGATTCATCGTAAGTTACCTAACACTTTTCTTCTTACGTAAGGGAAAGAACATAGTGCTGACAGGACTATAATATCCAAGCCATGAAGAAAGACCTTATCGGATCTCTGGAAAGAGACTAATATGTCACGAATTTAAAGTATCTTACAAAATACTATGATACTATCTGTTACGCGTCTCTTATAATAATACCAAAGAAGAGTTGTAGACAGATTTTTCTTCCACTGTAAATTTGAATTTGTGGGTGAATTTCTTAGGATATCTTATGTTCGTCTTTGCTGCTAATTTTGATCTTATCTCCCACTTTCTTCACTTGGTCTCTAGTTCAGTCAAGATCCGGTCTGGCGTTGCTAACGTCCATATCGCAGAACATATGACTGACAAGTTTATTTTGTCATAAAAAATTTTTACATTGATGCTGGTCTCAAACCTGGTGAAAAATGAGAAAGGTTGAGGGTAGAGTTAAAATCCCCATGCCCTGTAAAATCACTGGCTCTGTGTCATGATCAGTTACCGCTGCAGTGTGGGGTCTGCGGTAGGAGGTTGAAACCAACATTCTTTGGAAGCTTGAATTTCAAGTCAATGACCCCTTTGGTGAGGTTGTTCTATGTGAATAGGTTTCATCTACTGAAATAATAATAATAAAAATAATATCTTAGCGATGAAGTGCAAACGGCAATGGGATACAATGAGGTTCGCTTTCCAGATCGTTGTGAGGCTCGAACGCCAACAGAATAAATAGAGTACTGATGACTGACCTTTTCGGAAGGAACCTGACCTCCCTTTCACTTAATTAACGCGTGAAGGAAGACTTGGAATACTCGGCAATTAAGTCTTAAACGCCTGGCTTGGCCACCACCGTAGCTCAAAGGCTTTCCCCAGATATTAATATTACCTCAAAAGCCCGATGTTAAAACTGCTAACACACATTGTTTAACGGTGTAAACTAGATTTTCCCAAAGTTTTTTAAAAACTACATGCATAATAGGTTACAAAAGGGATGATTGATTACCATTTTTTCAGTTTTAGTTTTCTGTAAAAGAAAATGATTGAGATGACTATTTGTCTGTCCGTCCGCACTTTTTCTGTCCGCCCTCAGATCTTAAAAACTACTGAGGCCAGAGGGCTGCATATTCACATGTTGATTATCCACCCTCCAATCATTAAACATACCAAATTGCAGCCCTCTAACCTCAGTAGTTTTCATTTTATTTAAGGTTAAAGTTAGCCACGATCGTGCGTCTGGCACCGCTATAGGTGCCATCAACACAGGCCACCACCGGGCAGTGGCTGAGAGTTTCATACAGCATTATACGCTGTACAGAAAAACTCGATTGCGCCGAAAAAACCTAAACGCCTTTTTTACTTGTTTTCTATTGGAATTTATCAAGAGCACCCCAAAAGGTACTGAAGGCGTTTAAGGATCTTTATAGAACTTGTCAAAGGATCTTGGAGATGATACTGCTGAATACAAATGATAGTGATACCAAACCGATTCCACTGAAAAGTAAAAAAAAAGAACCTAGATTCAAGCCAAGGAATGCCCCATATTTTTTATAATAAAGCGTGCTGGGGGGAAGGAACCTTTTGACCCTCCATGGTTATTATATCAGAAATGGTTAGCACCTCCTTCTAAGATTTCCCATTAAGATAAAAAAAAGATCAAACCACGGCGCCTAACTATTAACAGTATTGGGTTACGTCCTCCACCCTCTCTGAATAGTGAAAAGGAGAGAATGATATATGGGTAGAATGGCTGATGTTATAGATCTTGACCTTTTGTAATTGAAAAAAAAAAATCAATGGTAAATGAAGTAGTTGTAGTAAGTCGTTGTTCCTTGAAAATGTTACTGGTGTATTGTGCTATTAAGCCCATTGCTAAATATTCTACTGAGCGAATATAAATATATCATCAGTGTTGCACTGCTCCACGTAGTAGCTAGGCTGAAATCTAAAAGTATATATTTAGTTTTCTAACGCATCTCAGTATTACGGTATCTGAGTATATCAAGCTTCAATGGGTTTATTAGATAAAGGCAATGAAAAAAACAAAAAAATTAAATAATAATAATAATAATAATAATAATAATAATAATAATAATAATAATAATAATAATAATAATAATAATAATAACTTGAAAACCTCTCTTGCTGTTACTGAACTCGACTGGCGCATGCACAGCCATCTAGGCAAAGAGATAATAATCAATTTGAAAAATCCATTAAAATAATTAGAAGTTAAGGAGAAATATCAGTTAAATGTGTCGAAATACATATTGATGAACAGATTCTGATCCTCAATAATATAGTTACCAGAACAGTTGCACATGAAGCCTAATGCAAAGTATAAATACATATACATATAAATAATCAGATAAATAAGAAATCCTATCCATGAATTTCCACTGCGAATTAAAACACGACACGTCTTATTTTATCGTTTTTCAGCTGGGCGCTAAACAAGGGCATTAGATTGCCATTACCGTCGGACTCTGCGTTTAGACAAAAATAAATAAAACTTGACATTCTGAAACGAAAGTTTCTGTTTACGGAATGAAAGTAAAACCGCGACGGAAGAGGAGTTCAGTGAGCGCATGGACGCAAGTAGGAAATTACGCATTTCCAGTGAAAGAAAAAAATAAATAAATACGATAAGAAATCCAGGTGTAAGTGCCTCTTTCGTTAGCAGGAAGTATCCGAATTTTCGTCATTATAAAGATAAAAAACGGGTTTTAACTTGTGTCGAAATAATTCCTGGTGGTTTCGCTGAAATGGTAGGTAGCCTGAAATAGTATTTTGTTCATTCTATATGGGTAAGTGTAGGTATCATAAAATTGAAATAGTTCACAATAATAATAATAATAATAATAATAATAATAATAATAATATTATTATTATTATTATTATTATTATTATTATTATTATTATTATTATTATTATTATACTAGCCCTTCATGGCCGGGTGGAGAATATATGGTGGACGATAGACCGAGATTCTTCGGACTAAGCTTTTATGGGACAAAGAAAAATCGACGACCAGGATTGATGGGATTATCCTTCCTTTGTGGAAAGAGGAGTGTATGCGATGATGTGAGGCCTGCAGCCGCATTCCTAGTTCAGAATGCTTGTGAAACAAAGGTTACCTACCAGTGTAACCCCTTCCAACTGAAGTGGCCATTATTTCAGAAATAATGGCAATAAAAGATGATTAAAATATATTATATAATTATTGATTTCTTTAAATTGTATATTCTTTAGATCTTCATATTTTCGTTATACCGAATATACCTTTTCCCTGTAAATCGCTCGTCTCCCGCCCCCCTCCCTCGCACCACCCGCTAAAATATTGTCCGGCGAAATTCTTCCTCTTGAAGTCCGTCAGATACGGCGAGGAAGCCGGGATTAATGATCTGCGACAGGGAAGTGAATGAATTGACAATAGGCTTGAATGGGTGACCAAACCTCATCAACGGATATGGGCCAAGACTTCGTGAAAGTACGGATACGACATACCTGAAGAATAGCCCTTGGCTGACACGCTCGCACTCACAAGCACACACACACACACACACACACACACACACACACATATATATATATATATATATATATATATATATATATATATATATATATATATATATATATATATATATATATATATATATACATATATATATATACACATATATATATATATATATATATATATATATATATATATATATATATATATATATATATATATATATATATATATATATATATATATATATATATATATATATATATATGCGCCATTGCGTGAAATCTTGCTAAATGCTTGTTAAGACAATGAGTATCGCAAGCGCTTTAGGTAGATATACTACTACTTCAAATAAAGTTTCTCAGATGAAACAGGTTAAACGGAGGGTTGCAAGCTTTTGTAACAAGAATAGAATTAAGCTTAATGCAATTATCTAGAAAACTCTCTCACCAACCTCCCAGTATTACTGTGACTGAAATTAATGTTTCGTTTCTTTTGCACAATACAGTCGGAACCTCTGAAGAACTATTACATATGAAACGTGAAATATTAACCACAGAAAAAATGGATAATTCGTGTCGTCAGACATATTCATTCGACATAATGAAGAGATCTTTCATCATGAAATTTTTTTGTGTGGAGAATTTTATGTAGCTAAAGATGAACGTATGACATTGCGTGAGAATCATTAGGAAACATTTTGGAACAGTATTCATTTTTATTTAATCAGATTTTTTGCTTAATTGAAGAGCAAAAAAAAAAAAAAAATACAAATGAATGCAGTGAGTTATACTCAAAGATAGTCGTGTTTGCTTTTGCTACCAATTAATCTATTTTCTATAGAACATTTTCTTGCATAATTAAAGAACAAACAAAGCCTCCTCTAAAGTTGATGAAAATTATTATTTGATTTTCGTACCAGCGTTTGGGAAATGCTTAACCAGTGGTTAATTGTTATTTAGTATTAGACTTACTGACGGTGCTTCGAGGCAACGTACCACTTTGCTATTGAGCTCAACTACCATCGCATGCACAAACTTATTTTGAGATTAATAACTGAGGCGATGTGTCTCACCACATTAATTTGAAAATGAAGCAGCAGTTTACAGTTATAAGTCATTAACTTTGTCGGTTATTTTTAGTCAGATAATAATAATAATAATAATAATAATAATAATAATAATAATAATAATAATAATAATAATAATAATAATAACTGATCTATTCTTGGCGTACTTTTCCCAGAAATGATCATCGATTGCCGCATCCTGTAATATAAAATGCCGAAGAACTTCGAACACAGACAATAAAATAAAAATAAGTATGAAACAGTGACATCCTTGTAGGTTTCTGACAGACGAAATTTGAAAGTGACAGAAAAGATGAGAAGTGCGATACCTGAAGATGAGATTATTCTGTTTTACAAGAGAAAGCCCTGAAGAGGAAAAAGGAGAGGAAGACGACTTTGCAGACTCTGGAGAAAGGAACATAAATGAAATTAAGCGAGAGTTTGAAACTCCAAAGAATGGAAGACTTATGACTTTTGCAGTAAATGAGGAAGGAAGTTGCAATTTCTTTCGATTGTTGTTATAGTAATACAAACAATAAAATGGCCGACAGTGGTATCATCTGATGATGCAGACTCGCAAATAACTGGTATTGTCATTCGGAATATATGGATCGATCTTTATTCTGATAAAAAAACAAGAGACTGTCGATCCTAATATAGATTTTTCATGACAGTTGTTAATTTTTCAGAATTCAAGGAATTAGAAAAATGTTTGATGTCTTTCAGGTAACAGTTACGAAATTTTTTTTTTTTGTCAAATTTAATTAGATTTAAATACGTACGCCATAATTACACAGGGAGCACTTAAAATCAGCACTGCAGA
>NC_089754.1:43602270-43627270 GCF_040412425.1 Macrobrachium rosenbergii
GTGGGAAGAGAAAGGAGGACGGTCCCTGTCTCCCGAGATGATAATGATGAGCCTGATAAGACCGTAGATAGTGAGGAAAAAACGAAGCTCCTCATCAAGAGATGATGATGACGACGATGATGATGATGATGATGACAGCGATGAAGAACTATAATGACCACGATAATGACCGTCCTATGGCAATGGGAGTCGTTCATTTCTCAACTTTATTGATTCCGTGAACAGAAAGAGAAAACACTCACGGCTCTAAAGGTTATATACATACTTCAAACATCTCTCAGGTTGGATGAGGGAGGAGGGTATAGGAAGGAAAGGGGAAGGGGGAGTTTAAGGCTTGTTTATCTTATTTTGTGGTTGGGTGATCACATATCCAGTCGATGAGAAATCTATAATTCAGGGGTTGTCGCTGAAGCGGCAATGTTGTCGTGGCGAGCAGATGGTTGCCACGAACAAGCATGTGGGGTCGCAACTTTCCTAGTATTATTAGTTAGTATCATTAAAGTTGCAGACCCAAGCAAAAAATGGTTGAAAAGTATAACGTCTTGGGTGTTGTTTTGGTCAACAGGGAGGATTTTCCTAGAACTAATTGGTTAATTTAAGGTTCTCTGCCATCGTACTTTTGTAACTGAAGCAATAAGCAAAAACAATAAGTAATAAAAATTGTGAAAATGCCTGATCCGTAAAACTGAGAATATCTTTAACACTGAAAGAAAACAGCGAAACCAAATTTGTTTTTGTAATAAGTTGCTGACTTAGTTTTCTAAACAACTTACTTTCTCTTGTTTGTCTGTCGGTCTGTCTGTCTGTCTGTCATATGTGTATTACCTAAAATATAGATGTATTTTTTAAATCGATCCGGAATGGTTTGAACATGACGAAGTTTTTTAACCTTGAAATCTGCAGATTTATATTGGTTTGTATATGGACATTAAAACCGGGGGAGAGAGAGAGAGAGAGAGAGAGAGAGAGAGAGAGAGAGAGAGAGAGAGAGAGAGAGAGAGAGATGGGTGGGTTGTCGGACTTTTGCGTAAGTGTTACGAAGAGTTTGAAAGCAAAACCAGCTACTACAGTTAGAATATGAATAAGGAAAGAGTAAAGAAATATGCAAATGGCGTACTGGTCCAAAAAAAAGACGTTCATTATCATCATCATTAGCGTTACCTCAATTACTTAAGAACGTAGTCTGCCCCGGGCAAGTATGAGGACAAACAGACAAAATCGCAGAGAATCAAGAAAGAAAAAAAAAAAGTGAATGAGGGAGAACAAGAGAAGATCGGTTTAATAGATAAATAACTGTAGAAGGGAAAGTGATAAACGAACCTTTCGTGATCTATCCAGTGTATGTGAGGGTGGTCTCCAGTACATGTGTGTTCTTTCTTTGCTCATTTGTTTTTGTTATATAATTTTACCTTCTGGTCTTTTATTCTTTCTTTTCTTTTTTTGCATTTTATTATTATTTTTGCACTGTCAAGGCATTTTTTTCTTCTGCCTGTACTTTACTTTCCCTGAGGTCTTGAGTTTTTGTACTTTGTGTCCTTTTTTTTTCTTTCTGCATTCAATGGTCATTCTTTTTCTATTTTATGGCACATTCTTTCTGTATTTTTGTACTGTACTCGTACCCTCCGGTCCTTAGACTTTTCTTGTTTTGGTCTGAAGTCTTTTTTCTTGGTATGTACCCTCAGACTTCGGTCCTTCATCCTTACTGTTATGTACACGTACTCTACGGTCATATCTCTACTCTTGTTTTTATTTTCTATTTTTACTTTCTTTATCTCCACACCCTTTCTTTTCGTACACCATGGCCTTTGTACTTTATGGTCCTTTTCCCCGTCCGTTTTAAAGTAATCGCACCTTATAGTCCTCATTTCATGCTTTTTGTGGTGTAAAGTCTTCCTTCTTATTATGTACCAATAGCCTGTGGCCCTTCTTTCTCATTGTTATGTACAAGTACTCTACGGTCATATCTCTACTCTTGTTTTTCTTTTTTCTTTTCTCTTCTCTACCTTCGCGTTCGCAAGCTTTACTGTCACCGAAATCTACGTTGCGGCCCCGTCCTCGCGGCGATGTTCCAATGTTGCATTCGCGAAGGAAATGTCCGAGCTTGCAACTTTTTTTTCCCCAATTGCATTTACTTTCTTCTTTCGGGTGAAGAGGCTGCTCGTTGCGGTTCAAAAGAGATTTGAAAATTGCCATTACGCTGTATTTAGCCAGTGCTGATCGACGAAGATGCAAATGAACGATGTGTTTTTAGAAATGTCTTCACGTCTGTGGGATGGTCAAAAGATGGATGATGCGGATGATCATGGCTGTGGTAGCGGTTGTCCATTGCAAAGAAAAATACACAGAAAACAAAGATACTATTCGAAGGTATGGTTGCCAAGAATATAGTGAAGTGAGTCTAAGTGAGCCTTTTTAAAGCACGTGACACTGGATCCTTCCTTGATGGCAAGAGTTATATATATATATATATATATATATATATATATATATATATATATATATATATATATATATATATATATATATATATATATATATATATATATATATATATATATATACATGTATATTTATGTATATACATATACATATATACATATATATATTATGTATGTATATATATATATATATATATATATATATATATATATATATATATATATATATTATAAACCATTTTACCTGGTTATTTTGCTAAAGATTTTTAGTGATTTTAGCAGTCTCAGCAGCCTCGAAAATGAAAATTAAAAGGCTGCTTGAAAGTCTATCAACTGTGTACCTAAGTCAGCCAAATAATGACAACATTTTGATGGCCCATTAAAAGAATAAGTAGAAGGTATTTTTTTCGTAGCCTCTACACCAAAATAAATCCACTTGAATTGTATCATTTTAAGTCCCACTTAATAAAGAAAAATATTTGGAGAGCATTGATTATAATTTTGAGGACAGCAACAGAAAATCTTATTCTCTACTATGACATGCCATTTCATTTTATTAGCATTTTAGTGTCAGTTCCTTTAGCTCATTATTTCAATTACGTATAATAAGATTAGGCTTGAGGCATACTTACTTCTGAGATCAGAAATAAGATAATTGAATTTATTTTATGGTGGAAGAGAAATAAAGTCTAGTAGTGCGCTCTAAATCTAACAGAAGAAGAAGAAGAAGAAGAAGAAGAAGAAGAAGAAGAAGAAGAAGAAGAAGAAGAAGAAATATTTGAGAAAAAGGCAATTTTTTGAGCTTGGCGGTCATAATAGGACTAGCGAATCGTGAGTGAGCTCCGATCAAACCGACCTTTTTCCTAATGAATGAGGTATTAATTCTAGGCTTCGTCATCTTTATTGTGGCCTTCTCCACCAACTCCGCAACATGCGTACTTCTTTATGTCTGCCGTCCAGGAAGATGGATCTTATCGTTCTCTCATCACTTTCACTTCTCTCTTCCTTTATCGCTCCTCACCACTATCATTATCCTCAAAACTAATACGGTTTTCCTTCTCCCTTTGGCATAGAGGAAGCTTCTTTCAATACATTAGTGTGGCGGATTAGAAAACTGTTTACTCTTCCATTTCGCTTACTCAGATCTCGTTTGGCAGTTTTGCATAATTCTGACCATTTTACTTCATTTTCTCTCCGGGTCTTTAATAGACAGACTGATTTTGGTTGCTTGTCATTTCTGAGGGGCTAAGACAGCAGGACAGCAAAACAATAATTTCGTTCTTGTATTGTCTTTGCGTTTGTAGGGTTCAGCATTGCTTTAACCCAATTTAAGTGCTAACTTTCATATCTTGATTCAGAACTCTTTCTCTCCAGCTTAAATTACCCTTAATTTTTGTTTTCCCTTCAATCAAACAATGGTCAGATATACGTCCGCCAGTTGTTGTCATAGCCATTACATGCATCAAATTTCTTTTATGCCTGGTCTGCATTAACATATAAACCAACCAACTTTTCCTGGTCATCTTTACAAGCATAAACAACTTGACTTCTGAATATATGCATGTCAAAGAACTAAGTCCCATACAGAACACTTGCTTTTCAAATTTCTCTCTATCATCAGTTACTCCTGGTACAGTCTACCATACACCTAAATAGATTTTTACGTCTTTTAAAGTGAATTTCCTTCACCGTGAGATCCGCATTATGGCCGCCTCTTAGGTTCATAATTCAGAAACACAAATTATTCGTAACTTCATATTTAACATCGCGTGGCAAACATAAAAGACTACTTTTTTCGTGTCTTCTTTTACTTGAGATTCAGCCGCCAGGGTTATCACCCAATTCTGCACTGGACAGGGCAACCCAATTCCTTCATTTTAGCCCAGGCCCGAAAAGATATTTAAAAGATGGTAGGGAAAAACTGAGGGGGTAATCTCGAAGTAAGGTAGACTTTCATATTAAAAGAAGGAAGGCTATACGGATTAAGGGAAAACGGGTGTAAGAAGAAGGTTCCATACCCACTGAAGCGAAAGAACTGGTCATGAATGATTCAGACGGAGTATATGTGAGAAGAGGAAACCTTGCAGGTGTTACGAGCGCTGCAGATTGCCAGTATAAATACGTACACATACAAATACACCGATGGGCATACACGTTCATGCTGATATGAATGTGACTCTTTACAATAGACTTTAAGATACATATCGATAGTCGATGTTTTGTCTTTTTTTTTTTTTTTTTTTTTTTATTCAAGGACTTGAGCCATGTCACTGAAGGCAACTTTCTATCTCTAAACCACTTCAGGGGGAGTTTTTATATTATGCTGCGTGTCAGCTTTAATTCGATATTTCCTCAGTCGCAATTCCTGACGTATACTAGTCTTCATACCGGCAAATTGAGAATTCATAGCGTAATGATATACCTAGCATCTTTCATCTGCCTCTCTAACAATTACCAACAATAAACTGACGATTTTGATTTTGTCTATGACTTTTTAATAATGATGATTACAATATTAATGATGAATAGGTTTGAAACAACAGTGAGAAACTCGCATCATTATGGGCTTACATTTCCTATTTTTTTTATCTACTTGTAAATATTTTGAAACTTACGAACATCTAGCAAGAACTATTCAGACAAAAGAACTAGATTAAATAATTATGGACATGGGGCTAGCAATCTCATCCCAAAAATCAATGCTTAGAGGCTGGTAACAGCCGCAAGAGGTCACACTGAAGGCCAATAATTTGAAACTCCGAACCTACTCATCAATCGTTCTTGTTCTTGCACAAGCACGCCCGTCCTAAGAGAGTTGCTAAGCTTGAATTTCAATGCCGATGGATTATCATTCAAAAACTGAAGAACTGATGAGAGGAGAAAATAGTGGAGGCCACATGAAATCACAAAAAGGTCAGGGAAAAAAAAAGGTGAAGACTTATTTGCATTCATGACTGTGATTCTTCGATGCCCAACTCTTCACAAATAAATTCGACGAAAGAAGAGTTAAGAAAACGGACCCTGACGAAACTCCAAAAGATGTTTTCCATTTCTTATTATCATTTTTGCTGGGTGGGTTGCCCATTTCGACACCGCAAGATTTTCAATACCTTTTTCTCCGCCTCTTGTTTTAAGGAGAATGGCTTCACAATGCAGTGACCTTCAGATCTTGTATAATGTGTTGGTATGGGAGGGGAACGTCTCTTGTAATGCCATGCCCTTCCATACCCCCATTAATCATGGCTTTATTTAACTTCTTATGATTTTTAAGCTTACCAACCTTGTCCATTCCCTGGGAAAAACCTAAAATTTTTTCTGTCTCTCAGCTTTACTATTTCATTTTATTTCTTTCTTCATTTACTTTTTTTTATTATTTCCTCCCCTAATTTTTTTTTTACTCTAACGAGGGTAGATGTTTTCATTACAGTATTTTTTTTTTTTGCATCATATATTCTTATACTCATATTTACCACTTTAAGATGAAGATACTGTCTGTATACTTCACTGGGAAAATGGTTCAGTCAGTTAACGTATCACCTCTCTCTCTCTCTCTCTCTCTCTCTCTCTCTCTCTCTCTCTCTCTCTCTCTCTCTCTCTCTCTCTCTCTCTCTCAGGCCATAGGAACTCTACCTGGGAATTCTATATGCAAAAAGAGTGGTCATGGTCAGCAGGTGACCCAGCGGAACAGCGGTCACCTGGCAAAGAGTACCCCATTATTAGAAAGAATTACACCCATTAAAAAGTCCAGAGAGGTTAACGGGCGATGGGTGAGCGATCGTAAATTTCGATTCGGAGCAGACTCTCTCTCGTATATTTTCCCTTGGGTATTTCAATTTACATTGTTCCTAACGTTGCAGGGTCTCTCTCTCTCTCTCTCTCTCTCTCTCTCTCTCTCTCTCTCTCTCTCTCTCTCTCTCTTACGTACAAAACTCACACGAAAGCTGTGTTAAGAGTATGTCTCTATCTCTGTTTTTTTCTCATCTCTCATTCAGAACTCGGGCGGAAGAATAGTTAGAGTATTCTTAAAGAATATCCACTTAATCTCACACACACACACTCTCTCTCTCTCTCTCTCTCTCTCTCTCTCTCTCTCTCTCTCTCAACGATAATTTTCTTACACAAGTTTAGACCAGTTAAAACATTCACATTCTCACTGAAAGCAATAAAAAAATCACTATAAGTTTTTTGTTTATTGTTTTCTAAAGCCATATATATGTATGTATATGTGTATATATATATATATATATATATATATATATATATATATATATATATATATATATATATATATATATATCATATATATGTACTGTATGTATGTATGTATGTATGTATGTATATATATATATATATAGTATATATATATATATATATATATATATATATATATATATATATATATATATCTCATATATATGTACTGTATGTATGTATGTATGTATATATATATATATATATATATATATATATATATATATATATATATATATATATATATATATATATATATATATATGAAAAACCATTATTACCACAGGCTGTGTTTGCCCTCTTCTCCTTCTTCTCATTCACCAGATAGTCTTGATATCACTCACACCAGACAAGCGGTGACCCCTAGGCAAAGTTTCTTTGTTCTGATAAGAGCTTAAAGAAATGTTAGCCAAACACTGCATTGACACTTGTACTCCCAGGAGCTGTGTATATAGACTCGGAAGAAGGCCAAACTTGCTTATATGATATTGTGTTCTTTGTGCTTTATGAAGATGAGATATTTGATTTAACTGTTACATGACATGCACTGATAATTTTCTTATTTTTTTTTTGTTCCATTTGTTCGAGCACTGTTATAATAAGAGGGGTTATTCAATAGAAACGTTGTCATCTAAACAATACCAGCAAAAACGACAATAATAAAGATAATATTATTCTTTTAATTCCAATAATTCTTTAAAATTTATTTCTTTCGTTCAATAATTTTTGTTAACTCGTATAACTGGAGACATTTGATGTTTACACTCTCACTTCTTATATAATTTTGATATTTGTATCTAAAATCAATTTAGCTTAAAGAATCTGGCGCCAGCATCTTGTTTGCTATTTCGATGTATTGACGATTTAATTTTCACGTCATTGCACACAACCGTTTTTTCTTCCTTTCTTTTTATTTTTGATTTATCTCTCATTCCTATCATTTAGTTGATGTTCTTGTTAACTAATTTGAATTTTCTGTATTAAGGCACCTCTGTCTTTTCAGCCTCGTCTTATTTTTTTATTATTGGTTCACATCTTCCTTTTTTAACTTACAATCCCAATTATCATCTCCATTCTTGATAAGATTCTCTACTTCTACATCTAATTCAATCTTACCAGCACCCTCTACCTCTCATTTAATCCTACCAAGACCTCTACCTCCCTTTTACCTCTCATTATCAAAACATTCTTCCTCTCCTTCTATTTCTTATCTTTCTCTGTCCCTCTCATTCAATCTTACCACGATTCGCTATCTAACGTTCAATCTCGCCATGACAGTGTTTCTCTGCCTCTCACACCCATTTAATCTTACCGAGACCCTTTCTATCTCTCGCCTTCCATTCACTCTCACCGAGTCTTGAGATCTGCAGTGACCTTGCCGCCTGTACAATGCCACTGGCACAGACAATTTACGGGCAGGTGTCACAGGTAAAAGTAATGCACAAGAGTATCTGCCAGAGATGGGGTCTGGTGTGGTCTCTTTTGTGGCTCTGCCCTATAGCTATTCTCTCTCTCTCTCTCTCTCTCTCTCTCTCTCTCTCTCTCTCTCTCTCTCTCTCTCTCTCTCTCTCTCTTTAATGAAAGACATATTCAAATTTTTCTTGTCACGCTCTTGTTCTCTGTTTTGCAACAAGCTGCCGGCTGCATTTGTCAGCGTTGCAAGATTTTGTTTCTAATTTACTTTTGATGCTCCAAGGCGCATTCTGGCATGGGTATTGTATGCTTAGGTATGTAATTTGCTTCTATCAATTTAATTTTGTTTCTTCTAATTTTTTTTTAACAATTACATACTATATTTGGTACATATTGAAGTAAAAGGACGTACGATGAAAAAAGTGTAAAACACCACGGGACAAGGCGCCATTACTTAAATATAATTTCCAAATATAACAAGGCGAAAGCGATGATTTGCAAGTACAAGAGCGTAGGCAACGTGTTGGATAGATTAAGACTTATTGAAAAGATGAGAAAAATAAAACGCAATAACTACCAAAACACACACACACGCGCACACATACCCAATTGCTGTTTGGGCTCTGCTAAGTCTTCAAAAGCGATTTAGCGTGATGAGTTCTTTGGCACTTTCTGATGCGAAGGTCAACAGCGCCATAGCCCCGTCACACTAACCCTTAAGCTGGAGCTCTTGGCAAAATTTTGGTTATATTTCGCTCTGATAAAAACAGCCCCCCGGCCGAGGGCAACACAGGGGAGAGGACCGAATGAAGGTGGCAGGGCGGGGGGGGGGGTGTCAGGCAAGAGCTAGATATAAAGTGGAGACAAGATGGATATACCCGTTTCAGGCAAGTTGCGATACTAGATCCATTATGGCTTATCTTGCATTAATTACTCTTGCCCCAAAGGGTAGGCGGAGGGTGTTTTGTTCTCTCTCTCTCTCTCTCTCTCTCTCTCTCTCTCTCTCTCTCTCTCTCTCTCTCTCTCTACTTGATTTTTTCTATGACTGCTTTTGTAGACGTTTATAATTTTTTAATGCAAAACATTTCTTGCAGACTTTACTTTAAATCACGTCACGGTATTGCACAAAGAATCATAAATCAATATTCTTTTCTTGCTTTATTTGCTCAAAATATGCAGGAAAAAACAGAAAAAGAGTAATTCTTTCTTCCATACAAAACTTGAAAGTTTCACTCTCTGCCAACAGTATGCCATCTAAAGATGAAAATGTTGGGCAGCATAACACTTCCAGTCAAAACTAGTTTCAAAAAGAAACGGACTAGTAACCACATTTGATGGCGATATTAAGATTAATAATCATTTGACCTACATCGAGTCCTTTCAGTGTTTTAACCACCCTCTCAGTCAGGTATAAGGCCGTAATTATGACAATAATGAGCACAGCCTTATTAATGAGGCCACGCGTTTGGGAGAAGTCTATACGAGAGATATGAGCCTGGAAAAGAGATCAGATATCTCGAGGTTTTGGGTAAAATATTTATCTCCATAATGCTGATTTGTTTTGGGATAATGGAGGTGGTAGCTAGGAATCATTCCGAAAAAATATTTCTAAGCTTATTCCTTAAAATATTCGTGCGTTAAAAAGCAGAAATGTTGGTGTTTTTCAAATGCTGTTTTTTATATCTTATAACTCATTCTCTTGGTTTCAATGGTATCCTTTCTTTAATGAGTGGCAGAAACTACATAAATTGGTAATATACAAGTTATTCAGGATTTATTCTTAGATGGTGCCCTTGAATGCCAGGTCTTTTGGGAAAGGCTGCCCACAAACAAGCATCTAGGTCTAGTTGAAAGTAAGCAAACTGAAAACAGAATTATCTCAGTCCACTCGATGTCAGAAATCAAGCTGTCTAATTCAGAGTAAAATGTTTAAGGCTTTAATGAACGTATAGATAAACATCTGACAGACAATGGCACGGCTTCGTAAAGGTCAAAAATGGGCGACCGTCTACTCTTTTAAGGTCAAGATACAAATGCAAAAGAGGTGGAGTGATATCCGTGATGAGGTACAAGTTTTTTATTTATCTTTTGAACTTATCTAAGCCGTATTTGGATGCCTCACGGGTATGGAGTTTTCAGTCAACCGTGAATCAAATCGTTATTTTTCTTTGGATAGAGAATTGCTCGTTTTTGCCACGATATTTGCTGTATTCCATAGCATATAATTAATCATATGTTTGTATTTAACTTAACAATAAGAAGGTTCATTGCCTCTGAATAATCTCATATTTTTACTTATCAATAAGGCTACTCATACTTCTTTTAACTCATTCAAAAGAACAAATGATCTTGGATGCGTCTGATGCAATTAGGTTCATCTGGCACAAAATGACAGCAAATCTGAGACAGACGATAAATATACTCGATCGCCGGTACATGCCCAAGTGTACACTCATAAATCTTGCTCGCTGTTAAAGATCAAGCTTTAAAAACTGGCCGTCATAAACATCCGTCGAGGCTTCGCAGAACCTTCGCACGAATCTCGTCGTAAGTCAGCCCTTTACTTAAAAGAAAAAAATACATACACAGAAGAATAAGAAGGAACGGGAGGGGGGGAAGGGGAAATATGGCAATTCGTTGGACCAAAGCTAGCCCATTTACAGGGCGTGGTGCGTGATCACGTCTTTGAGTATTCTAAGAAAAAAAAATGAACTTAGAGTACCCCATAGGGACTCAAAAGAAGATGAATGGCCAGAACCACAGCCACAGCCAAGGAAAGCCAACCAACCGCGCCCTCCCTGGAACTGCGAGACTGCGAGAGGAGAGGGGTTCCATCTTAAGTATTACGCAAGGGCTCTCTGGTAAAAAGCCACACTGAAGTACCCTTCACGCTTCTATCACTTATCAGAGGTCGATCAGGACGTTTTCATTACCACTTTTCTTCGTCTATTTGTCCTGCTAAGTGGTCTACTATGAGCTTACATGTCTTGCAGTGATAGGGTAATGGGTCTACAATCGGTCTATCTCAAGGTCCCGTCGGAATGCCATAATTTGACTCGTCCCATACCTTGGATTTCACAATGGCTTGATTTTATAAAAAAAAAAAAATACATTCGTAGTTTAAAAAGTTTTTCTTTTAACAAAAGTATTGCTTGTTTATCAAGATGATGCGTGGTTTAGGAAAAAAAACACTTATTCCAGATACAGTATTCAGAGAGGCGGTTGTTCTAGAAAGTTATTACAGGCGAGTTTGGTGGAAATGATTGTAGTTTGTAGTCTACTTACAGTTAAAATGTTGAAGAAATATTATCTTTTCATTTCCCCTATAATGCATCGGTATTACGTAGTTAATCTGTTTCTAACATATAGTCTTCATGATTTATATTCATTCGCAATATGCAAGAACATTACAGAACCACATGAGATCAATTATCCTTCTAGTTTTCTTTGAGTAGGTTTCATTTACTAAATAATAATAATAATAATAATAATAATAATAATAATAATAATAATAATAATAATAATAATAATAATAATAATTGTTTGCTAACATACACTCACCAACACACGTGCACAATCGTATGCTTATTACTTTCCAGACAGTCACTGTAATTTTTCGCACTGGCAGAAATAAATAAACAATAATTTGACGAAAAATCGTATGAGCAGCGTTGGCGCCTCGGGGACAATGACAGAATGTATCTCTCCAATGACAATAACCTCGACAGCGTCTTGTAATCACAGAGCCAGGAGCAATGCAGAAGAAATTACCTTCATTTGAACCAGGAACCATTCTGGATGCGAATCATGTCAGTGGTCAGTGATCACCGTCTCTAAAATGACAAGAATTAATCCGCAAACAAAAACAGCGAATCCGAGGCTTCGGCTTGCGTGGCCATCAGCTATCCTGAGAGTGCTACTTTTACTTCCAGGGAAAACAGACTGGAAGAAATGACCCTGGCGAAAAACACGGCTGGACTCAAGCCATTAAAAAAAAAAAATGTGAAAAGGCCAAAGACTGGGAGAGGAGCGTGTGTGTGGAGAAAAGCCAAATGGCAATAAAAGCCTTGAATTAGAGAAGAAATAAGAAGGTAAAGAAAGCTGGCAATGAAACTGGACGAAAGATCGCGATTAAGAAAGAGGTAAAATTCCAGAAGCAAAAAGAGAATTGCACCGAGAAAACACAATAAAAAAAAACTAAACGCCGAGGGAAATTCATACTCCCGAGATCACACACTAAAACTAGAAACAGAAATGTAAAGAAAATGGGGAGAGGTGAAAGCCACGAAGAATTCAAGGCGAGGCTGAAATAAGAGGCCGGCAATGCAAAGTGTATATGATGCACATTTACCCTTTCCGGTCGTTCTTGTCTCCTCACGAAACAATTATGTTGCTCACATCAGCAGAAAACTGAGATGATTAATATGAACGAACAAAAGAAATATTGCATAAGCCAAGATGAAACTAGTAATTTTTTTACGCAGTGTATAATTCGTAAATGTGTATATATATATATATATATATATATATATATATATATATATATATATATATATATATATATATATATAAATATAAACCCACCTTAGACATGCATACACATGTATATAAATGAGTATGTATATATATACATATTATATATATATAATATATATATATATATGTAGATTTATAAATTATATGTTTATATATATTTATGTATATATATATATATATATACATATACTATATATATATATATATATATATATATATATATATATATATATATATATTATATTATATATATGCACATAAATATATATAAACATATATAAGTCTATATATATATATATATATGTTATATATAATATGTATATATATACATATTTATATACATGTGTGTATGCATGTCTAAGGTGGGGTTATTTGAGGCACATATATAAACTTTTATAAGTATGCGTAATGAACTCAATTTCCGTTTCAGTGTATCCGTAATGAGACCTAACATCTTCTATGGGACCCATAACGTTGTTCGCCTCACCCATTACCCATTAACCAAGGGGACCACGTCATGATTAATGGGTATTGTCGCATGATCCAATTTTATGGTCTTGGCTTCGCTCATCCAAATTAATTTATTGCATAATATATCATAAGAACGCCAAATAAAATGAGCGTAATTGCAGGTACGAGTAACAATACACGAGAGTGAGATTTAATTGTACGGTAATAAAACAAAGAACCAAGTTATTTGTGGCATACAGATTGTAATCTTACCTTTGGACTTGCCAAGGTATGTTAATGACTTGTGTTCGTTAGGTGGGTTAAATATATGATGTGTTTTGAGATATAATATACGGTAAAGAATGGATGCATGGGTAAATAAGTGCAGATGTCACTATCTCTTTGCGTGTGCGCGTGTGTGTGTGTGTATATATATATATATATATATATATATATATATATATATATATATATAATACACACACACACATATATATATATATTCATATGTATGATGTGTATATATACTTCAAACATCCTAAGATAAACATGATTGTAATATAAACGAATACCATAGGAAGATGGCAGGCCAAAGTTTAGTACCAAGGGCTTGCAAACGTATTCACGCCCCGACGATGCGTGAATGAACGTGAAAGTTCTTAGTACTGGACTTCTGGCTGTTATTTTCCAACGAAGCATAATGCATAGATACACTTGTAAGCGTAGTTTACGTACAGTACATATATATATATATATATATATATATATATATATATATATATATATATATATATATATATATATATATATATATATATATATATATATATATACTGTTGGTGCAATATTGAGCCTTGATTAGCTTATTTTGAAAGAGTTTATGCATAAGCTAACTCTTCAAACAGATTTATCCCTGTAAGCTTGTAACACGTTTTCTTTATAGTAAATGTCCCTCGCCACTGATATCAACCAAAATTTCTGAAATAAATGTCATATAAAAATTGCAAATATATACCACTAATTAATGTAAGACTGAATGTGTCCCGACATACTGCATTCCTGTTGTGTATAGGCTTTAATCTTCTTCTATTCTTAGCATTATTCTTATACCAATTCTCTCGGCTGGGCGACTATAATAGTTCTTCTCAGTTCCCGGTAAACGTAAAGATTAAATAAGTTATGAATGAAATCCAGCGTATCGGCAATAGATTTCTCCTTGCGAAATTGGGTAAGCTTAGAGACCTAAAGATGTGAAAAGCTTCGGAAAATAAAGAAATTGAAATGCCGAATGACATTAACAGCGCAAAAGTAAGGCCGACAACTGCCTTACTCTCTCTCTCTCTCTCTCTCTCTCTCTCTCTCTCTCTCTCTCTCTCTCTCTCTCTCTCTTACACACATACACACGCACACACACTAAACACGTTCATATGACCTTTTAGCTTTAGTATTTCTTCATGTATTGATTTAATAGCTTTCCCTTCATGTACAGGACTGGATGTTAATTGTAAAATATTAAGACAGAAAATAATTGAAATCAGATTAAGAGAGCAATGAACAAAATATTTTACATTTACTCATAAACGCGTATTTTCAGGGTAAAAGCAACATGCACGCATTGCAACTAAACCAAAGTATAATATAAATGGTACATTTTTATTATTCAGTCACAAAGCTTAACAAAAGATAGGCTAAAAAACCCTTTAACAATTTAATATCCTTCTAACTTCCAAAGTCGCATTTCAGTTTACTGCTGAGGGTGCTCACTTTAGAAACGAAGCAATAAATGAAAACAAATTGCCTCCTGAAAAAAAAAGCTGAAAAATAAAAGGAGTGCTCTACATGCAACGAAGTGCATGCAAAGGCTAATTATTTCCGGGCAAGGTCGGTCTTTGGCTGAAGGGATGTCGAACTTCGTGTTTGCGGGAGGGGGATTTGCCGACGGTTGCTCGTCCGTCTCAGCCCGATCGCGGCCAAGGTTGTTGAGAGAGTTTGCAAGCCGGAAATTTGGCTTTGAATCTGAGATGCAGAACGGAAATAAGGAATGGCTTTTCTTTTCGCTTTTATGTCGCTGACGTTGGTTACCTGCCGTTTGTACGTCATTTCATTTTTAGTTATAGTATCTTGTGGTTTTTCCAATCTTCTTTCACAGAAATAGTCACTGCCGAGAGTTGCTGTGGTAATACTGCAGAGATAAAATAAAGATTGCAACGTTTGCGTACTGTTATCATCAGACAGTGCTAAAAGGACATTATGTATTTTTACAAGTTATTATATAAGAGTTCAAAATACCGTCCATAAGGCCTTGAGGTTTGGACAATCTTCGGTCCAGATCTTAAGACGCAATGCGCGTTATCCAATCTGAAAATCATTACGTAACATTCCAGCCATTCATTACCTCTGCGCAGAAAAGGGCGCCACTTGCTAAACGAAGATTGATGCCAGAATAATAGGATGAATTCCACGGGCTTGAGCACTGATCAATAGCACCGCTTGCCCTCCGCATCATTTCCTTGATGTTCCGAAGAGATACATTTCATGTTGGTCTGTAGCACAAAAGGCTCGACCTCTCTCTCCCTCCTTCATAGCAAGCCGCCCTTCCCTTTGCCAGTGGTTCTCCCATTTTCCCTCCTTCGACCCCTTCGCAAAGGTTCCCAAAGACGTCTCCCAAACTTGATCCACTGCTCACGATTATTTTGACCATGACTCCTTGAGTCCTTCCTTCTAACCTTTCCGTAAATACTGGGAGAATTTCGGTGACTTTTTCGAGGGTTTAGGAATTAGGGGAATTGGGATCAAGACTCATACACGGTACTGGGGTGTCTCGCTTGGTAAATGTTAGAGACGTGACAGAAATTAATGGCCATTACGGCTAGGACTACGGTAAAGGGAGCGATTATAATGAAAAGGCAAGAACCTCCTTTATCATGGAACTGTTAAGAACCATCAAGAAAAATTCGAAGCAGTTCATGAAAACAGTTACGTGGAAAATGTTATCTGTGAGGTGATCAACGCTTAGGGAGTGAATTAGACTACATGTATAAGAAACAAGTCTTCTTTTTAACTGGAAATCATTCCTTGTATTTCTTTTTTTTTCGTGAAGACTATAATAATAAGTTTTACAGTAAATGATTTCCTTTAGTAGGAAGATGATGAATGACAATCACGTCTTTTAAGCCACCTTGCAGGATATGCTTCAACAAAGTGGCCTTTGTCTTCTTGACCCAACATTTGCAAAGTCAGGAACATACATACTCATTGCGTCGTTTCTTATTAAGGATTGTTATCAGGGATACTTGGCCCATGCTACTGTTCGCTAAAGACATTTCCCACTGCAATACCTGCGTGATAATCCCTTTCCTTAAGTATCCTTATTATTTTCTAGATTATCAGCCAGTTCCTGCTCTTGTATTTCATTATGCTCCCCGTGCTTACTCGCCTTACACACCCCAGGTCAGTGACTGCTGTATTCAAAATGTGGAGTATAAACTTTGAGTTACTATAATTTAGATAATCTTTTCGTACGTAGCAAGCTCAGAATGGAACTCCAGGTAAAGAAAGAGAAAGGAATACGAGGAAAACTAAGCAGTCTTGACGTTCAAAAGGTAAGCTGAGGACCTTAAGGTAGGACCAGGAGATTAACATATTTGACTATGAAGGTGTATGCTCTGTCTCACGACCACAATTCAAGGTCTGAAATCGGGATTTTCCCAGACGCTCCCACACAGTCCTGACTCCCACATATTAAGGGCTTCCTAATGGTACTGTTCCTAACCCTTTTGTTAGAATAATAATATACAGGAACTATATCTTATTAGGATATAAATCCTGATAAGCACCAAAACTAAATTTATGATATTGTTTGACTGGGGTAGTTAAGAAAATGGTTTTCTGGGTTATGCCAAAAAGTTAAATTATGCGCCAAATAAATCGAAAGTAATTTAAAAACATTCATTATTCTTTAGATACATGTCATGCATGCATACAAATTACATAAACATGCATAAATAGAAAGACATTAGATGTTTTAGTATAGAGATGCCAATAAAACGTTCCCATGAATGGTCGAATGCTTGTACAATCTGGTACTTGCTTCACGGGTTAAGAAGCAGCAGGGTGCAAATGCATGTATTCATTCTAGATAATCTGTCAGAACTTCACAATAATGGTTATTTTACCTTTGTTGCCAAGTGGGTTACCTTGTTTCCTGTTACGTTATTCAGTATTATTGTTATTATATTTTGAGGAATCATGGGATTAGCTATCCTACCAATTTTTTTTTTTTTTTTTTCTTTTTGTTTTTTTTGGTCTTTAGTGAGTTTTCTTGCCAGTCTGCCTTTATCTCGAAGGATATTTAATCAGTTTCCTGTTTTAGCCCAACACTCTATTACGTTACTCTCTCCATCTGCATCATTTCCTGAAGCTGTTTCTGCCAGACCTTGTTACCTCAGTCCAGTCTTGCGTACCACACGTAGTTCGAAATGATGTAATAATGGGGAACAGGCATTACACTTCAAAGTGGCCCGGTGTTCTGAAGCTATAATGCGTATGCATATATGCATGAGCACTTTCTGAACGATAACCGCTCGCAAGTGATTTGGATGCAGAACGAAAGTGCTCTGGACAGCAAAGATGAAATTTCAGAGTTCGAGTAGTGAGTGGATTCTTGTAAAAAAAAAGATTATGTGAGAAAATGTGAAAATGTCTGAGTTTGACAGACACAAATACCAAAAGAGGCTTCAAGTTCCTGTATCAAAATATGTTTGCGTCTCATTCATGATAAGTGAAATGTTTCATGAAATTCGTTGATGCATCATCAAACATCTAGAATTTCCAAGTCAAGAAGTGTCAAGCTGAGCCCAGGTCCTATTCCTCGTTTGTACTAATACTGTGACAATGCCAATTAAAATACTGACGAACCAATTTGTAATTTTCTACATAGATTGAAAATTAAGCTCTTCTAACGGCTTGGTCATTACATGGGCATTTGACTGCCAGAGAAAGTTACACCGCTTTCACATAAGTATGGTTGGTACCTATTAAAGTGGCCTAATACCAGTATAGGCCCTTACGCAAACCTGTTAAAGAGGATAAGTGTGCTTAGTGTGGACCTCTGGACGCGAACCAACAAACTTGAAGATTTACACACAAATTCCCATTCAAGTGTGTGTTGGGTGAGTGGATTGCAAGGGTGGGGAGCCGGATGTTAGTGACCTGTTCCCTAAAAAAAAAAAAAAACAGTTGTTCAAAAATCTGTCAAATCTAAGGATTCGGCTGTGATCGGCAATGGGTCACAATAAGGGCACACAAGCCAACAAAATGATTAAGGTACCAAACAACAAAGAGTTTCGTGCAAAGGCCCTGACGGGAGAAACTGATCCTTAACTGGGCATCAGTCTCAAAACTAATTAGGTATTCATCTGCTGGAGATCTGTATAGCAGATGCCTGAGAAAGGTACGCTAGTTAACACGCCGCTCGTGACAGTAATCTGTAATCCTCTTTGGTAAAGTTATTTAGAGCAAGAGTTTCTCATCTTGTTAACAGCCGGATGACTCTGTATGTATGTTTGTATGTATGTATGTATATAGATATACACACACACAAAGTGGTAACATACATACAAATATATATATATATATATATATATATATATATATATATATATATATATATATATATATATATATTATATATATATATATATATATATATATATATATATTTGTATATATATACATACATATATATATATATACATATATATATACATATATACATATATATATATATATATATATATATATATATATATATATATATATATATATTATATATGTTGGCTGTTTTCGTTAGTAAAAGTAAATACCTTAATCTTATATTAACTCGTCTGATAATGAATGGCTATCTTAACTCTTGTAGTGTTATATTTTCATATATTTTCTTAGTCATCAAATATATTCTTCTCTCTCTCTCTCTCTCTAGTATTCTTCAACTAATATCTCAGAGCTGCAGAAAACGCTACCTACAATTCAGCAGTATCATAAACAGTACATTAGACAGCTATTAGAAAATAATGATGATTATTACAAAGAATACTCTATAAGTAACTCTATACAATCCTGATGTGACTCTATACAATCAGTTCGGGCAAAACTAAACGAGGTGTACCCGCATGGAAGACTTGAATTTGTTGACTGACAATCTCACTGTGAAACCTCCAGTCAAGTCAGAGAGTGGTGGGATGGAATGGAAAGACAGGTCCCGTAATTAATTGTCTATTGTGCTGAAGTGCAAAGTTGGAAATGCATACGCTTGAGCACAGACAACAGGCAATTTCCCTTTTCTTGCAATTCGCTTGATTGCCGGAAATAATACTTGAGTGGTGTGAATTATGCGATACATTTATAATCCCGCAGAGTCACTGAACAAGTGACACGGCAGTTCCACAGAGAGCGGTTACTACAGAAACAATGAGTTGTTTGGTAATAAACTCCCATGGTGATGTATTAATATTTCTCTGTAACCTGTGAAAGACAGTTGCTCAGAATATATATATATATATATATATATATATATATATATATATATATATATATATATATATATATATATATATATATATATATATATATGTGTATATATATATATATATATATATATATATATATATATATATATATATATATATATATATATATATATATATATATACACAGATAAATAGTGCGTGCATATGTATTCTGCTTGGATATGATACAGCGTACATACACTTCATATATGGTACAGTACATTTCCGCTTGCAGTTCTGTGCGTGTGCAAATTACCAAAACAAGAAAAATCAACACAACTGAGCAGAGCCTTTCTCCCAGACAAACCAATCTTTTAACCTAAAGTTTGTTCATTTCTCCATAAATAGAAAATGAAACAGAGAAAGAAAAGCTTTGGGATGGGCGTAGGATCTTTCCTCTCCTCATCCTTCAATCTTCCAACGGGCCCTATAACCTGGCAAATCCAGACAAACCAATCTTTTACCCTAAAGCTTATTCATTTCCTCATAAATAAAGAATGAAATGGAGAATGAAAAGCTTTGGATGGGCGTAGGAACTTTCCTCTCCTCATCCTTCAATCTTCCAACGGCCCCTATAACCTGGCAAATCCTTACTAGGACGAGGAGGATCTCTGCCCTCGGGAGAGATCGCTCGCCCTCCCTCTTTCATCATTGTCATTATAAGGGCCTCGAGGGAAAGTCTTGTGAGGTAATGTCATGGTTTTGCTCTCATACCCCGTAGGCCTAATGTGCTTATTAGCCCTAGGTTACTCAAGTGATTCTCTTTGAAGTCTTGCGATTATCTGGTTTCTTCGCCCAGTTCTTTGTTCTTACTCCAAAGTCTACTCATTTATTTGTTCCTTTCCGCTCTCTAATTTCCTTAAAATTTGCTGTATACTTATGTGTTGGTAAGCTTTCTCCTACGTGTGTGTGTGTGTGTGTGTGTGTGTGTGTGTGTGTGCGCGCTTACTTCTCATTTATATAATATTCTTATATCATAACTATTTACTATGATAACATAAAAAATTATTTTCCTATCTTGCGAGTTTGTCCCAATTGTTATTTGTCTTCTCTAATAAGCAATTTTTATAATACTCTTATTGATGCCCAATCTCCGATCTAGTAAAAATAATAATAAAATCGACCACTTCTCTGGGTTCTTGATTCTCATGATGACCCAGCACCGCTCATACCACAGTCCTTGACTATTGGAATGGGATTGCTAGCCCCACGCCCATGACCCTAGATGGTCACGGGAGTATACCCTGGTGGTTACCCATCCATATTTATTAAGCAAAACATGAATAAATCTAAATTAAAATTAAGCGGTTATTTAATTGTCTTGAATAAGATGGGAATTAGGTGTTTAGTTTAATACAGTTATCAGTCGGGATACTAAACTATAATTTTAATGTTTTGTTTTACGCGTATTTTTTCGTTCTATGGCGTCACAAAAGCTATCTTCATTGACTCTGATTAGTTACACTAATGCATGAAATGTCTTTACGAATCTTCCTTTAATTTCAAAACAATATTAAAGAGTTTGACATGTTTTCTTCAAACAAAAAATGACAATGTTTTTATACATAAGCCATTATACGAAATATTTTCTTGTACTTCCTTTCTTATTTCATTTTCAATCTTCTACTCTTGATTTTTATCATGTTGACGAGAGCTAAATAAAGAAGTAGGCTGTGTTTTGTCCATTGTAAACGGAGGCATCAGGGGTATTTAACGGGTATTCGCCTGATTTCTATCCTAAGCATTTCCTTCTTAAGGTTTTTCAAAGCCAATTCTTTGTGGCAAGTTAACCTAGTCCTAAGCGTTTGGACTTTCTCTTGTTGATTCCATCTCGCGTTAGGTGTAATATTCTAAATGGACCTCATTCATTTAGAAAGGAAGAAAGAACCGCCACTAAGCTGGGAAGAGAATGAGGAACTTACATTTACACAGAAAATCTAATCTCCTTTGTTGAGGTGTAGGCTTTCGAAATTTCTCTCTCGTGAGAAATCTTTCTCCTTGTAAGGGCGGAGTTTATTAAAATTTAAGTCTTCGCTTCTCTCTTTCTCTCAAATATCCAGTTAAGGAATGATCATTATTATAATTTTATCCCCCATCTCTCTCTCTCTCTCTCTCTCTCTCTCTCTCTCTCTCTCTCTCTCTCTCTCTTTCGAAATCCTTCTCGTTTTTGGAAGCGAATTTATCTAAATTTCAATCTCTATTAGATCTGAGGTCTATTGAGAGATGACTGTACTAAAATTTTAATCTCTCTCTCTCTCTCTCTCTCTCTCTCTCTCTCTCTCTCTCTCTCCTCTCTCTCTCTCTCTCTTTGTCGTTTTTAGAACCGAATTTAACTCATTTCAAGCCCTGTTAGACTTGATCCCTATTGAGAGATAACTACACTAAAATTTTAGGGCATGTCATCTCTCTCAGAACGTTTGGAGGGTACTCTCTCCCATTCTCTCTCTTCTCTGGAATGAATTCTCTCTCTCGAATCCTTCTTGTCACAAAAGAACAAAATTCAAACTCAATTGTAATGGATGTTTGACCTGTTGATGTTTACTGAGAGATAAGTAGGCTACACTAAAAATATCTCTCTCTCTCTCTCTCTCTCTCTCTCTCTCTCTCTCTCTCTCTCTCACACTGCGTGAGCGCACTGCTCCACCGAAAGAGAAATGTGACAAAACCTGTAATTTACGCCTAATCGCAGCGCCTCATTCCAAAGGACCACCCTCGCTCACTCGGCAATTATATCGCACTGGGGTATTCATCCCGCTCTTTATAAGGGCATGTCATTGGGCATTTACCGCAGAACGTTTGGAGGGTACGGCTGGATACCCATTCACGACTCTTCGTGGAATGAATTGAGCTTCATTAATTTGTATCACAAAAGAATAATGGTTCTTCAAGGACTGTTATGAGTGGATGTATTTCACTGTTGGTTGTTTATATATATATATATATATATATATATATAGATAGGGGATATTATATAAATACCATTGAACAATATATAATATGTGTGATATGTGTGTATGTATGTATGTATGTATGTATAGAATAATATATATCAATATATATATATATAAATATATTGTATATTCTAATAATATAAAGGAATATATTATATATATATAGTGTATTTTTCTGCTATTGAATATCAGTCTGATTTTCTATTTCTTTTTCTTTTTCTTTTTTTTTTTTTTAATTGGGACATTCTCTCATCTAGAAGTTTCCTTAGGCAGTAGAGATAAGCCCTTTAGATTTCAATTTGTAAACACCGTGTTAATGGTTGCACATTTGAGTAAAAACACCTATATTCAGTGAAATCTATCAATGATACATACAGTACTACCTCTATTTCGGGAAGTCAAAATGTAATGGAGATTTTGCCAATGGCACAATCATAGGGTTTAAATATTTCCCATTTCTACTTCTATAAAGAGCGCTGATTAATTTCATGTGATACCCATTGTGTGTGTGTGTGTGTATGTTAGGTATGCTAGATATATAGGATAAGATATATATATATATATATATATATATATCTGTTTACGTGTCATCCTGGTTTTGCTATTCGTGGATCTGATTTTCTATTTCTTTTTCTTTTTTTTCTTTTTTTTTTTAATCAGTGCTCATCAGACTATCTGGTTACACATTTGGAGCGAAATCTGTCAATGATCTTTATCACGTCTGTCGTTCCCTTTGGAAGAATTTTGAATAAAAACAAATCTGATTAGCATTCTGGTTTTTCTATCATGCTACAAAATCGAGCGCATAATCAAGGCCACCGAAAACAGATCTATCTTTAGGTGGTCTCGGTATAATTCTGCATGAACCGCGGCCCAGAAAACTCTCAGTCGGCCTTGGTGGCCTGTGTTGTTGCGTTGCCAGAAGCACGATTATGATTAACTTTAACCTTACATAAGATAAAATCTACTGAGGCTAGAGAGCTGCAATTTGGTATGTTTGATGATTGGACGGTGGATGATCAACATACCAATTTGCAGCCTTCTAGCGTCAGCAGTTTTTAAGATCTGAGGGTGGATAGAAAAAAGTACGAGCAGAAAAAAGTGCGGACGGACAGACAAAGCCGGCACAATAGCTTTCTTTTCAGAAAACTAAAAAAGGAGGACGAATCTTTATCAGCAGACCTTTGCATCGTGAAACTCATCCTCTTTAAGCAAGAGGCTGCTTGGTGAATGTCGGACACCTTTAGAGCAAAAGCTTAGGTGACCATCTGACCAAGCCTAGGCTTGGGGCCAGCAACCTCATCCCAGAATCAATTCTTAGAAATCTGTCAGCGACTATGGGAATAGGGTGAGAGTTACAATGGGGCACAATGAGACCCTTAATCGATAGGTGATAGGGTGGCGAGTGTCGGGGAGCGGGTCGTGTGTCCTTGCAAAGATGGAATCGTGATTCTTTCTTTATGCCAGCTGCTGGTACTCATTTGTTTTACATTAATGACCCGTTCGCCATTATAATTTCATTATGCCTTTCTTTGTTTTTAAGGTGTATGGACTGTTTGAGTCAGCACTGGTAATATGGGAGTTATTTATCAACATAGAATTAGTGTATGTACGCTTGCACACACTCACAAAACAATCACTTGTAAAATGAGCAAGACCGATATATATATATATATATATATATATATATATATATATATATATATATATATATATATATATATATATATATATATATATATATAACTGTTAACCTTAAAGAGGTGTTGACATATATTCATACATACATACATACATATGTGTATATATACATGTGTGTGTATGTATAAAATCGTTAACCCTTTAAGAAGGTGTTATCAGGTCATCTTACGTCCTAACTTAAAGAAAGAATTCTTCGATAAAGTTGGTAGTCCGAAGCCATTTGCCATCTAGGGTGTTACTTACAAAAGTCGACTAACTAGCAAGTGCATACTTAATGGCTTATATCAACAATAGCACATTCGGCTTTTTCGAAAACTGTTTCTACTGCTCTACCCCCGCAGAGAATTCGAACTTCAGGCCCCGTGCTAGTGAAGCCAGTCATAATCACTGAATTAAAATATACGTATACATGTATGCATATAAACATACATACAAACATATATACATCCACACGCACACACACATTTTCAACTCATACCCTCTTGTGTTTCATATTTTATACAGTCCTCATATCCATCGAATTAGTTCAAAATACATATTCCGGTACTGCTTTTATTTCATTATATATTTCTCATTTTATACAGATCTCACATTCACTGAATTATCTAAAATTTCATCATCCTTTTGGCATTTTGTGTTCATTGTGTTTCATATTTTATACAGTCGTCACTTTCATTGAATAAGTTAAAAATTC
>NC_089754.1:43629770-43642270 GCF_040412425.1 Macrobrachium rosenbergii
CAAATGACCACAGCCGTTATGAAAAAGGGATGGGAGGTCATTGAGCCATATCGTCATTCACGGTTATGATTACGGGCGTTGGTCGTGTTACCGATGTGCTGTTATTCTGTTATTAAGTTATTCGATCGAAGGATTTGCTTAATTTGTGAAAATGATTGCCATTACGTGCAAGTAGGTTTAAGATTTCTAATGTACTATTCGCTTCTTACAAAGTGATGTTCAAATGATTATTCTTACTAGAATTATCATTTTCAGTGCTTTTGCAGGCACCTTGAAGGTATTCATTAATAATTATCATTTCTTCTCGTTTATGTATTACTTTTATCCGTTTCCCACACTTGATGCTATTCCCTCTTCAAAACAGTTTTAGAAGAAGTGATATGCAAAAACTCCAAGCTCACAAGTGGAGAACAAAATACTTAAAATTGACAACGAAAATCCTTCGCCTCACTTATAGATGTTGCCGGCAAGTACCCAATAAAATGTGACTTTATAAAAGATGATATCATGGCGCTAGCTATTAAACCGATCTAAATCTTTTGCGGTTTTCGCAAGAGTAAGATGGATGTTATAAAGATGTCTTTGATCGCTCGCCTGCCTTTTTATTTTATAATGCGTAATTATTTATGTTAACATTTGTAATCATTCCTTTATGACAAAACAGCATTCATACTTGTTTTGTCAGACGTCAAAAACGTGTTAATGGAACCTATATTAAACAGCTCTACGTAATATTATAGAAGAAATGACGAATACAGAGACATATTATTACCATTATGAAACAAAAACAGAAAATATAAATAAATAACGAATAAAGGAAATAAAATCGACAAACAAATAACTATACGCGCACAAAAACAAAAAACAAAAAAAAATCGCAGATAAACAAACACCTAAAATTTGCATGCGGGTAATGCTCAAGCTAGTCGGACAGCGTGCGGCGAACGTTAAGAGCTTAACCAACCACGCCCTGCGCAGCCGGAGTGAGCTCATTTTGGATGCTGGAATCCCAGTCGGGGATCGTCTCTCTCCCCGTTCAACAGCGGGTATAGGCACCTCAGTAAGACACGGGTCGAACCTACTTATCGCTGGTGGATTAGTTCTTGTAATTTAGTATGGTTCAACTCTAGTCTCGAAGCAATTTAGAACTATAAAGAATGACTGATTGACAGGAAGGCAAATAGTGTTTTTTGGTGGGTGGGGATGAGGGGGTTGTCATTCCAGCCCCCACCCCACCTCCCACCCACCTTGCTTTCCCGTCGACGGAAATGTAAAACCCTACATAAGACGCATTTTGAGTCTATGCATTTTCATACTGCCTCTGAATCTTTTATTTCAATACAGTTTGATAAATTGCATCGATTTTTTAATGGGTTAAAACTGTAGCTCCGATGAACCTTTCTGTAGTATCATTTAGACTATCTGTTTCTTGATTCACCACGTACATAAACATAAATGATTTATAATTTTTTCATTCGCTCATTAAATATTTATAGGCATGCCGCTTACTTCTGCTGTTAATTACGCCTCTGCTCCGGCAAGGTTGCCAAACACGCTTCCTATAATCTTCTGGCGGAGCAGTGACTAAATCACATCTTTGAGAGACGTTTACACTGCCTGTTTCCTGTGCTTTAAATTGGGTACAATATATGACCTTGTTTTAGGTTTATTTATACGCTTTTCAAGTGTCTTAAAGACAAGCTGCCTGGTGCTTGCAGGAAGTTCTGACCTCCAGTGCGCGAAGGTTAGTCTCAAGCAATATTCTTCTGTTACCAACGGTCCAATACTGCACGACTCCGAATTCGGGCGTGCAAGGGCGAATCAGGGCGGGGCGGGCACTGGTTTAGCAGGCCGTAGTACGCACGAGAGAGAGAGAGAGAGAGAGAGAGAGAGAGAGAGAGAGAGAGAGAGAGAGAGAGATTTCAAATTTTAGAAATTTCTAGAGTCGTAACTTCAAGAAAATAATAGTCAAGCTTTGTGATTTCTCAAGTTTTTGTGGTCAAGATACAGATCACAGGAATTTTATTATTTTTTTTTAGTGATATAGAATTTTTATTTTTTTAAATAATCTTGAGATTTTTACCACAAATCTTCAAGATTTTATTCACTCTTTAAAACTAGACGAGAAGGATAAATAAATAATCTAAACGAATGTGCTAATTCTAAGTGTGTTTACGATTATGACAGGAACAATGTCCACCTAATGTTCGAAGATCATTAATGTCACTACTAATAATAATTACTGCTATACTTATTCTCCGTGCATACAATGAACTTTAATACTCAGTAGACCGTAATAATAGTACAAGTTATTATCTGACTATTAGGCTACTTGGCCACCGTTCTGGCCACGACTTTGCAAACACAATAGGAGTTAGAGAATAAATAAGCTGCTGATTGTTAAGCTTTCATTTCATTTTGTTTATTTATTAATTCGTCCAGTTTTTTTAGTGTATGTACAACGGCTTTAATCTAACCCCAGTGGCAAGTGAAATTACACATGACATTTAGATGTTTTCCTGACGAAAACATTTATTGCTTCTGAGAAAGTTATATATATACATACACACACACATATATAAATATATATATATATATATATATATATATATATATATATATATATATATATATATATATATATATATATTTACATATATATACATATATATATATTGTATATATATATATATTATATATATTATATATTATATATTATATATATACCTTTTCAAGCTGTTCTATGTAGGTACATAAAGCAACTCACGTTGAATAAATTACCCACAAATGGGTTCATCTTCGATTCAGCAATTAGAAAATTCAGTATGTCAGTGACTTTCATATTGCTTTTTGCATGTTAGGTGAAGTGGTTTGATTCTCTCTCTCTCTCTCTCTCTCTCTCTCTCTCTCTCTCTCTCTCTCTCTCTCTCTCTCTCTATATATATATATATATATATATATATATATATATATATATATATATATATATATATTATACATATATATATACATATGTATATATATGACATATATATATATATATATATACAGTATATATGTATATGTGTGTGAGTGTGTGATTGTTTGCTGCAAGCTCTCTCCAGACATCGTAATCTGTTATTATGCCATCAATCATCGCGTCTGGGTAGTTGTTGGAAAATTATCTCCCACTGTTTTTTTAAACACTTGTCTCAAAGACTAGTTCTCTACAATAACAATTAAAAGCACTGGTCTCAATTTTAAACAATTTTCTGATGTTTTTTAATTTTTATCAGTGTTGTGGTTGGTAGTATACCATGTGTTTACTGAGTACAGCAAAGGAAAATTGTGTTTATGAGCCATTACTTCAATCTAAATCACAGAAAAATTTACGCTAGATAGAATATGATTATATCGAATTTTTAAATGTATTACAAAGTCGCTACAATCATTGGATTCAATATTCTTGCATCTACGGACCTAGTTTTTTTTTTGGGGGGGGGTTGGTTGGAGGGGGATTCACTCACGGGTAAATAATTATTTATTGATTCATTATATTTTCTAACATTAGTTTGTCTATTTATGCTTTTTTTCATTTACAGTGCCTCCCCCTTTTTACACATTTATATGTAATGAGTTCGAAACCACTTTTACCCACGCTTTACCCATTTATGTGTAATGAGTTCGAACCTCTTTTACACCCGTTTTACACATTTATATGTAATGAGTTCGACACCTCTTTTACACCCGTTTTACACATTTATATGCAATGAGTTCGACACCTCTTTTACCCCCTTTTACACATTTACATGCAATGAGTTCGACACCTCTTTTATGGAGATTTAGAACTGGTTGAGGTGAAAACGCTGATAAGCAAATATCATTGTTATCAAACATAATTGATAGTTAATTCTTGACGTCCGTGTTGCGTGATTCGGATACAGTTAGACTCAAAATAACGACAATGAGGGGATGACACAACATAAACACAAGAGCTTACGTCACATGTTTCTTTTTTTATATTTCTCCCAAGGTGAATTATTTGGAAAATGTTTAAAGCAACGATGGCGCTAATAAGATTTTTTCCTTTTCTTCCAGGTAATGATTGGGTCTTTTAACAAGGCGTCGCCAAAGCCGTAAGTACCGTGTCCCATTGATTGCGTCATTGATGGTAAATTCATGCATGTTACGTTCTTCAATTCTTCCTGGGTAATTCCTCCTCCTCGCCTTCATCCACTCCAACCATTACACATATGTATGTGTGTATAAATATGTATATATATATATATATATATATATATATATATATATATATATATATATATATATATATATATGTTATATATATATATATATATATATATATATATATATATATATATATATATATATATATATATATATATATATATATATATATATATATATATATAGTTCCCTATATTGCCAGTCTGAATTAAATATTACCAAAAACGATTTACCTTTTATTGCAAACCATCCCATTAATGTAAGATGCCCCAGGTCCACTTATTATTCATAATCTTTATACGCCATCTCCGAGCTAATATCCACCTAACGAAAAGCAAATAATGACCTTCTAAAATTACTTGCAGGCGACCACTGCGTACCCATGCGTGATGTCTTTCAGGAGGGGTGGGGTCCTCCGAGAAAATTTCGGCTTTTGGACGTCACCCATTTGGGCAGCGCCTGGGAAAAGGTGGGGCAGGGAGGGCATGGAATAGCCTGGAGGAAAGCGGGAACCGTAGAGAGAGAGAGAGAGGATCCCCTGACCGAAATGTTTCAGTGGCTATAGATCATATTTAGGGCAGCTGCCCCCCCCCCCCCCATTACAATAGAAGGAGCGAGCCTAATAGGTGGTTCGTGAAGCTCACGAGAGCCTCTTTCAAAGGCTCACCATTAATTTATTTCCCCCGAGACTTTTAGGTACGTCGAGTGCTTTTTCCAGTCATATAAGAGTTCATATCGAAGATCTCGGCAACGCAGGAAGTGGACTGTTCTTAAAGGAAAATACAATAAGAGTCGTGAGTCTTCTGGAAATGAGCAAGAGTCCTGTTCGATTCTTCCTCTGCGGATTTTCTTTTTATTAACGCAAAAGCCATTAAGGAAAAAAAAATCGAAAGTTCCGGGTAAAATGAAAAGAGGATACGACAGAAGAAACTTACTCATGGATAAAATTAGTTTGTGACTGTTATTGCTCTGATGGAAGTTTAAACAGTGATAAAATGCGGCAAGTTAGAAACCATTTTTTTAATATTTTACATTAAAAGATTTTTCTCATTTCTATTAATTTTATTTTTCGTTAGTTTAATCGTGATTCGTTTAAAGTTAGTAAGAAGTTTATCAGATGGCCAAAGTAAAATTATCAAAATTCCTTACGACAACGTGAATATCTAAAATCATTCGAACTTTATAATACACATAGATATGACTGAAATAAAATTGGAATTCTCTCTCTCTCTCTCTCTCTCTCTCTCTCTCTCTCTCTCTCTCTCTCTCTCTCTCTCTTTAATTTTGACAAATCGTAAACATTTCTGTTAACGGTTATTGTCAAGTTTCAAAGATTATTTATCACAAATTCAGCTCGCCAGGAATCCCAGCAGAATATGGCTCATAATAACTGCGACGGTACCATTATTCAGACACAGTAATCGAAAAACACCATAAAATTTTCTTTCTTAATTAATAACATGAAAATCTAATTGCGACAGAGGTGGTGAGAAAATCCTTTCATCAAAACCGAACTGCGATAACGCCAGTCTCTCATTGTTACTAACAGTCAATAGAGCTGGACTGAGCTCTTGCGGGATTCGCACAGTTACTCAAACACGTTCTAAAATAACGGTCACTGAGCAGCCGCAGTGAGCAGCAAGCCTCTATGTTAATTGAGAGGAGAGACAGGTAATTAAGGGTCACCATTCTAAGTAGCTCATTCACGGGATGTCTTTTGGCCTTGGCTATACATTACAGATTTGAGAAACTTCTTTCTTCATTGTTATTGTATTCGAAGCCTCAAGCCCTGTTCATTTAGGTGTTAATGAAGCCTTGCTTCGGCACGACTTTCAGAGGGTGGGAGGGGGACTCGATTACCATTATAACGACCGTGTCTCTGTATGGCGTTGAGAGCTCGTGGTATTTCCATATTCATTTGTTGTAGATAGTTTAGCCGCAGTCACGACTTGGCATCTACGGCATAAACACATCCATGGGAACGCGATATCCCAGGCGCTGGAGGTAGTAAGTAAGTAGCCTTTCGCAAGATGGGATGCTGTCTCTTGCACCTCATCAAAAGCCAACCCATTCCTTGGGAGGCAACATAACTGAATACACCCTACGGTACCAATGTCGTGTCAGGGGTGGCAAGTTTTGAGGAACCCACTCACCCCTCCCCCACACCTTCCAGACTAAATCGAGGAAATATAGCTACCCTGAAAGAGGGATGGAGGAGTAAAGAGCAGCACCTAGATTTTCGGCTGGTCTCCGAAATATAAAATACGTATAATAGATACTTTATTAATGACAACTGGAATAATAATCTCTGGACGTGTTCCTAAGAACCTTCCAAAGGACCTTCACGTAGTTTATCTTACAAGAATATCAAAAGGATTTGAGAAGAAAGAAAAAAAAACTCTCCTTCGATTGGGTAACGCCAAAAAAAAAATTGGTATGCGTTAATGCTTCACGCCATTCTTTGACGCTGTTATTTTCGTATCGAATAACCTTCGACACTGGGCTGATGATCCTCTCCCGCTACCCCTCCCCTCAGCATCCCCTCCACCCTTCCTCACCCTCGGATGGAGTAACGAAGGACCACAAATCTCTCGGGCTGAAGTCCTGCTATTAAAGTCCTTTGGTACTTCTGGGTAAGGTGTAAGAGGAGACCCTGACCCCGTGGCGTGTGAATGAATACAAACAAATCATATTTGGCTCTAAACAAAATGTACGTTGGTTTAATGGGCGATGCTCTTCTCAGCTCTCGCAATCCTTTGGTGTGTTGTTATAAACAGACTCTACACTGACTTGTGGGATTGCTTTTTTTATGGAATTGAGTTTATTATTAGAGTTACTAAGAGTGTGGTTATGATGGGTGTTACTTCATTAGTTTTTCTGTATGTAGATAACTATAGTTAATTTAGGTTGTACTACATTTTATGCATCTGGGAATGAGTTCTCGCCATTCTTTGTGCATACTCGATGCACAAACACGTACATTCACTCACACACACACACACTGCGCGTGCGTGTGCACCTTCTCTCCCTTCAGGCTGTGACGTCAAGTTTTCAGCTAGTACGTATGGGATGAAGTTGCCTGTCCAAGCTCTGTCCTATGGGCAGTCAGGGGGAATATGTGCCGACGATCTTTGTTACTTGATGGTCACCCATCCAAGTACTGACTAAAGCCGAAGTTTCTCAACTTCTCTGGTTGAACGAGCAACGGTTATAACTTCATATGGTAAAATTAGCTTATTATCAGTCTAGATATCATGATACCAAAATTACTTAGTAACACCAAAGGCTGATAATCCCGTGATCACATTTATTAATGAAAGATAAAAATCCATTCCACTACCATAGACCCAAACGAACATTACACTGGGAATAAGGTGAATCGTTACGTCAGGCATGGCTAGCACGGAGCAACACCAATACGGAAGCGACAAAATGCAGCCATTTGCATAACAAAATCAATCTCTCCATGAAAGTCCGTAATCGCTCGGCGCATGCGATCGTGTCATCAAGGAGCCACTGGACAGAGAACTGTTGGTGGGTGAGCGGACACCTTAATGAGGTGAAGGAGAAAGTCACCTATCGAGAGGGTCTCTCTCCTGCTTTTACCCAACCGTGGAAATCATCTCGACTTGCTTTCCTTTTTTCCAGTAGTCTGGGATTTCAGAGGTGATTTAGTAGCCACCTGTCGGGCGAGTACTTTCCCCTGAAGTTGCCACGGCGATGGGAAACGATGCAGATGATGTGACAAGATGATGATGATCCTGGAGTGGTTTAAGGAGTAAAGAAACGATGCAGACCAGAAATGTGCGTTCACTTTCTTGACCATTTAGCCTTTTCTTTTTTTTTGGGGTGGGGGAGGGGGGGAGATGAAGTGAGTGTCGTTGGCAGCTTTGGTCTTCTAATGAGATGCTCTAAATTCCTGGAAATAAAAATAATACGTACTCTTTCTGATGTTGAACATTAAAGAAAACGTCATTCTCTGTGTACCTTTGGACTGCCCCCTCGATGCTGTATATATATATATATATATATATATATATATATATATATATATATATATATATATATATATATATATATATATATATATATATACACACATATATATATGTGTTTGTGTGTGTATATATATATATACATATCAGGATCCAGAAAAGAATATATTACATACATACATAAATATATATATATAATATATATATATATATATATATATATATATATATATATATATATATATATATATATATATATATATATATATATTTACATCAAAATAAAAATCAGTCAGTAGACTTGCTTTTGCGCAAATTCATCAGTATTTATACCATCAGATTGACGTAAACAGGGCAGGAAAGCTGTAGACTTAATTTTACGCTACGCTGGCCCTATAGTACGAGCAAGCCCACTCTGAGAATTGGGCGGGGCTCTGAAGGGCACGAATAACCTTGCGCTGCAGCCGTTCAGGTCCAATGATTCCTGTTCATATTGTTATTTATAAGATGTTTGTAATAAGAAAATTATTTATTTTCAGACTTTTCAAACACTAGGAATGAGACACTTTTCTTTAATGTTTAAGAAATATATTTCTTTTAACGTTCAAGTTGTTTGTTCTTTGTGCTACCGGGCAAACAAACGTTTGACACTTTTCTTGCAATATTTTGATGACTGGGTATTTTTTAATGGTCTTTTATGACATCAAAGAATTAGCTTGGTTTGCAAGCCTAAATAAGAAAACTACTTCCTGATTCAGTGAAAAAGGAAATATATATACATATATATATATATATATATATATATATATATATATATATATATATATATATATATATATATATATATATATATATATATATATGAAATTTAGTCTTTGCTACACTGTCGAAATACAAATAGTTATAATGCACGCTAAGCATCATTACCAGTTCAAAATCCGTGACCGCTTTTGTCCCGCGGAAGTTGTGAGCATGTTATGCAACGCAACATTGCAAAAGGCGACGCATGCCACCAGCCAGGCCTCCAAACTACGCCCACAGTTCCACTGGAGCACGCCCTCGATGTGGGAGGAATTAAAGAAAAAAAACGGGGAAAAATAAACTGAACTGAAAACGTGAGAAAAGTCCACGCGATGCTAGAGCTTCCACCTTATCTTCACGCCACTGGGATGAGAGAGGGAGGGGAGGGGAGGGGAGGGGAGGGGCAGGTGATGGAGAGAGACGAGTGCTCTTTCTCAATGGTGCTTTACTGTGCCACCCACTTGTGGCCTCTGCGATCTGGCGCTGTCTCTGGACGCCCCCTATAAGAAATTTATTCCGAAAGGCCATTCGTATTGCAAAGATCATTTGCATGGCGTATTTCTGCCCGTGCTCGTGACTCTCGATGTGTGCATGCGTGCTTACAAAAGGGCAAAGGATTATTATTTTCCTCACAAAACAGCAATGTTTCGTCATCTCATGTCGTGAGTTTAATGACATTAGATATGTTTATGGCCCTCGTAAAGCCAATAGAATATTTTGTTTGCAAATTTAGTGTACACAAGTTTTAAAATAGCATCACTTAGAAAGTTGATAATTCTATTGTTTGTGCACGCGTCAGCTTATGCATGTATGTATTTATGTATTCCAATTTTTGGTTGACTTAAAATAAATAACAAGCATTAAAGCTGAAATTCCGAATATGCATTTATTTCGTCTACTTTCTTCTTAAGTTCCATTGCTTTCAGACAGTAACCATAAAAAGAACATAAAATTTACCAGATCAAGTTTTGTCCTTTTCGTTGTGAAATGCACATTTTTTTTTAACATTCAACCTTTCAGGCATTTTCGAGTTTTTATTCGTATATAAGTTTATAATTATATACATTTTTTTTTTGTGGGTCGTCCTTATCATTTTAGCCTACAAAAGTGTTTTAATACTGGTTTATCTACCTCAAATGACGATGAGGTCGCATCTCTTTTGCGGTCAAATCATTGTCTCTTCCTTTGGAAAATACTGCATAGTTCCATGCCTGAAACGTGTCATTGCCTCTTGTAACAAATGGAGCTGATTTTGGCAAAAGCAAAATAAATAAACTTTAGAACGAGACGAATTTTTGAACTCTCTCTCTCTCTCTCTCTCTCTCTCTCTCTCTCTCTCTCTCTCTCTCTGTTACACAAACACACACACACACACACACACATATATATATATATATATATATATATATATATATATATATATATATATATATATATATATATATATATATATATATATATATATGTGTGTGTGTGTGTGTGTGTGTGTATGTTTGTGTTTTGGGGAAGGATGTATAGGTTTGTGTATACACAAAGTCTTCTTTCAAAATTGTTCTGCTCTTAAAAAAAAAATCATTTTTCAAGAGTAGGTATACTCCAATCTTACCTTCTTAGCTTTAGAAAGATAACCTAATTAAGAATGGGCGGAATCAGTCACGATTTAGTCATAACCTCCCAAAGCTCTCTTTAGTCGTGCTGTGTTACATCTTCACTTCAATTCTCCATTCAATTAAAGTTTGTTTTCTTTCTTTATTGTTCATGCTGTTGGTTTTCTTGACGTTGTTGCCCGTAATCCACCAGTTAAATGAGGAACGTGATATCTGTCGTTATGTTATTTTTTTCTAAAGTCAAACTTCCATTAAGAAAGTTAGCCTACTGGTAAAAATGATGATGATGATTATTATTATTATTATTATTATTATTATTATTATTATTATTATTATAGATACTGATTATTACAGGTACTGAATTAATTTACCTCCTTATCCTTGTACAAGGCAGGGAGATATAGATGCAGACAAATCAATGAGAGTGTCCTTTTTTTATTTAACTTATATATTTTTCACGTTGACGATGTAATGCCTATACCTGTACCCCCTTATGTGGCAATGAAAAGCCAAGAGAGAGAAAGTGTTTGAGGGAGAGGGGTGGAGGAAAGGGGGAGGACGATAGATGACCACTAGATGTTTTATACCGAAGGAGCCTGTCACTGAGTAGGTAATCACTTACCCACGCACCGACAAGATCCATCGTTAATCAAATCGGCCGATCGAAAAACCACCAGCGTAGTAAACGTGTTACTTTCGTCGACAATACGTCTTCCCGCTGATTCACCGAAGAGAAAAGCCTCATTCGAATGAGACGGAATGTCCAATATCAATTACCGATTTCCCTTCGAAAACAAGGTGGTCATTCTGAAAGCCGAGGGTGACATGGTTGGCGGAATCCCAATCAATCGGACCCTGACAGCCTTTAACCACAACATGGATTTCATCCCAAGATGATCGTCGCCGCTCGGTTGAAAACTCTGCATCTTTTAACCACCAAATCAAAACGGCAATTAATGGTCAATGGCCATGACTCCTTTCGTTTTCACTCGGCTTGAAATTATGCATCTCTGACCAGTAAATCAACATGGCAATTAATGTCCCGTTTTAATCAAGAATCGCAACTCCAGATCGCCGCCTTTCGCATATGGAGATAATGTCCGACTGTTCATTCCGTGTTCTTTCATTCATAAAGAAAAGTACCAGAGGAAGACTTCTTGTAAGATCTGACAGGTTCCTATGTCCAGATGACGCAGAACCCATAAGCTCGGTACCTTTGATGCGTTGAAAACTCCCTTTCTGATGCGCCTGACTGCCAGGTACAGCATATCTTTGCGTCATATTGAATTCTTACGTATCAGAATACATTTCCACTTGCTTCGTAATCAGGAGCGGTTCCATTTAACGCAATATGGTTTATCTATACTGTAATTAGATGCATGTTTGTGTGTGTAGTGACAAGTACGTTTGCAGTTTTCCTAATGCAGTATAATAAGCATCGATTTTTATTTACTAATCATTTAGTACTAAACATAAATACATAGTTTGATTATTTATTGCACGTATAATTTTTCTTGTTCTTTTTTGTTTCGCGATGAGGCGAGGATGTTTTCTAAGTTTTCCATTTTTCTAATTGATTGATGTTCAACATTTCATCCTTTCGCTTTTTATATTAAAAAGAAATTACTTCGTAAAATGGATTACATTAAACATTTATTAAGAAAAGTCGATTTAAAAAACCAATAAGGAATCTTCATTAGTTGATGGGCATACACTAATGAAAATAAAAGTTAACAACACACACGAAATACATAAATATAACCATTGTGCTACAGTCAAGGGGGTGGGGTTGGGGAGGAGATAGATAGGTGTTATTTACCAACAGGGAACACTATTACACGAGGTGGGAGTAGGTTGGGAAATGGGCGTG
>NC_089754.1:43647270-43659770 GCF_040412425.1 Macrobrachium rosenbergii
AGAATGACATGAAGCTTCTTTCTCATAATTTGTTTGTCAGTCACTTTAGAGGAGTAAATAAGAATGATAAGGAAATTCTCCATTTATAGCCAATGCAATAGTAGCCCTGTTATTGTAGGAAATAACGACGCTAAACCTTGTGAACTGGCCAGTGGATATACGAGTATGTATGAGCGTGTATGCTAGATGGGAGGAAATAAAGCTACTGAAACGATCCACTAAGATTATTAATCCATTCAACAGAATGTAAAATTTTAAGGAGATATACTGCCCTAAAATGGTTGACTGCAGTATCTGCAAAAATACAAAACTGAAAAAAATGGTAGATGCTCCTTTGCCTTACTATTGATTTTGCAGATAATGCAAATGGGACCCCTAAATACTCGTGGAAAGCATTGAAGAATCATTCTGAAACTGCTGTAACTTGTGTATTAGTGTTTCACGAGCCCAATAGGTGGATAGTTTTCCATTTTAGGGCAGCAGACTTCTCTTAATTGATTGATTCTAAGTTATCAGGCGTCGTGACTTCTTACCCCATAATTTCTCCGACGAAGTGTTGATAATTCTATTGGAAAAACGACGATCTATTGCAATTAAGATTATCACTCATTTAAATGTGTTAACCGATATTAGTACAGTATATCATTTCAACTTCGTCGACTACCCCTACATCCCCCTCCCACCCACCCACCCTCCAAACCGTTCGTTCGTCGTCACTAACAGGAGCATTGCTTCAAGGTACTGCCATAAACATCACGTCAACCAATGTGGAGGAAGTCGTTACGATGCTTCTGTTTGTTGTTCTCGCCGCCTGGATGGCACTCTCTGAATGGCCCTCTTTAGCTTTCACTTGGTTTATCGTGGCGTTCTCCGCTTTATCTCTCTCTCTCTCTCTCTCTCTCTCTCTCTCTCTCTCTCTCTCTCTGTGTGAATGGCCTCTCACACTGTAACTCTACTTCCTTGGGCTATTTTTTTTCAGTTCTCTCTCTCTCTCTCTCTCTCTCTCTCTCTGAATGGTCTCTCTTCCTTGTACATATTTTTTCAGCTCTCTCTCTCTCTCTCTCTTAGTGGTCTTTCACTGTATCTCACTACTTCCTTGTCCTCTATTTTTTCAGTACTCTCTCTCTCTCTCTCTCTTAATGGCCTCTCACTCTATCACTCCATTTCGCTGTCCCCCTATTTGTTAAACTCTACTTTCTCTCTCTCTCTCTCTCTCTCTCTCTCTCTCTCTCTCTCTCTCTCTCTCTCTCTCTCTCTCTCTCTTGATTTACGAGCGCCGAGATATTCTGTGTTATCCTGGTTTGTCTCCATTTGTCTCATTTTTATGTCCATACTTTATGATTGCAATTACGTATACAGACACGCACATACAAGTGTAAAGAGATCCCAGCTGAGGTTACACTTTGTAAAGATGATTAAATAAAAGTGCTGAAATATAAACAAAGCTTATATGTTCAGTTGTAAATAAAATACAAAGCCAGATGTATTTATATACGTGCGTATGTTTTTACATTTATGTATATATTTTTATATAGGTTTATATGGTAGCATAATGCGTGTCTATGAAAAGCAAGTTAATTGCTGATCTCTGTTTTGTTCTATTTATTTGCTAATATATGTATCTAATCAGTATTTTACCGGGATAATTAAAGTTTATTTTTTATTGGCCATGCCGTATACTTGTGGTAACCTTCAACACCAAATTGAGCATGGTAATTACTTCAATTAATTCACCTCATTGAACTGTATGGTTATAATTGTACTTTTAACGCAAAAATTATGATAACATATGAGCGGGTCGCCTACCATTACGTAGTATACTCACGTTCAGAATTGCCGGATAAAAACGTCATGATTCTGTATACTTTATAGGTACGCCAGTAGTGACAGAAGCGGTGGTCCGAAAGTTCCACCCACGAACATTCCACCCAGAAAATTCCACCCAGAAAATTCCAGCCACGAAAGTTTCACCCATGTAAATTCCACTCACGAAGATTCCACCCAAGAAAATATAGAAATTATAGTAAATAATAATTTTCTGGGTGAAATTTTCCTGGGTGGAATTTTACATGGGTGGAATTTTCGTGGGTGGAATTTCCGTGAGTGGAATTTTCGTGGGTGGAATTTACATGGCACCACAGAAGCTGGCCCCGGACGGAATTGCCCGTAGACCACTGTCCCAAGCGTAAGATGATGATGGCAAGGGAGGTGACCGAAAAAATAATTAAGTTTAAGGGTATACAGTTCATTTCACACAGTCAATGATAATTTTTCAAATCATTACATTTCGGAGAACGTACAAAACTGAGAATGCATCTATCCCTGTTTTAAAGTCAGGCTTCAAAATAAATAAATAAATAAATAAAAAAAAAAAAAAAAAATAAAATAAAATAAAAGCTAAGGATGTCGTAAAGTGCCGAACAGAAAGGAAAAACACGAGACAGTTTGAAGCCGTTTCTTCGAGTCTCCGTGACCTTCCGGTCGCACGGGTCCGGAATTTGTTGTGTGAGAGACGAAATTTCTCTGGTAGATTTCAGCTCGTCTTCGAGAATGGACGACAAAAGAGTGAAAGTGTCGTGTGATTGCTGGCAATGGGGGCTCGAGCTTCCGAAGGGGTTGGCGAAGTTGTTCTCAGAAGCCCACGTTGTGTAAAAGTGACTTTAGGGTGGCGTTAAGACAAAAAGGCTAGGAAGAGTAAATGTCACTTTGGGGGGGAAAGGAGAGATTGTTCCAAGTTATGTTGGTTGAATGTCACTTGGAAGAGACGTGGGGCTGATTCAAGTTATGCCTGATAAGTTTCAGTTTGAGATGATGAGTGGTTGGCTTTATTCAATTATAAAGAGCTATGGGAAAACAGGGTATTAAATTGAATTATGCCCACTCTTGGGAAGATAAGGGTTGTAAAAAATACATTCATTTTCCTTTAGCCAAAAATTCGTTTACAACAATGTTCTACAACATTCTTTAGCAGGGCGTTTTCCATCAATGTATAAACATATGTATTTTTTTTTTTTTTTGCTAGTGAGTATAAATGCGTTCAATGCAAAGGAAAAAACTTAAAGTTTGCTAAGAGATACTGATATGATAAGCCACTTTGAGCTTCCACTTAAAATCTTAAAATGAAAATATATTGCGACACTGAACAACACCTGACAGTATGCGGCTAATAAATCACAATAAACTGAGGTGGGAGAAATAATGAATGTCACCACGTCATGTCTTGATAAGAGGAACTGTCACGCTGAATCCAATTACGTGGTTTAAAGATAATAGGACCTGAAGTCATCTACCGAGCCTTGAATGTCACGCTTTATTAAGGATTTATTGGCAAAAAACAAGTACATTTTCCCACGAGAACAAGGACGTTTACTGTTTTACAGTGGTTATAAATTGATATTTGATTTTTTAGAGCATTACCAAGCTGATATGTATATACACATATTTATATGTGTGTGCGTGCGTATATATTTATTTCTTTTTAGACAGGATGATGCCACAATGGTAGAATGTTTCTGTTTTGAGCACGTTTACATAGATGAGGTTGCTAGCCCCATCCCCCACCACCTCTTTTTTGATCCAGCAGACGTTATTATTTTTTTACAGTTGGGTCGACTGATTGGTTGCAAGATTGGCTCTAAATACTGGGCTCGTAAAAGTAAACCCATTACTCTGCCACTGAGGTATATAATATAAATTCGTGAACCAACGCCTCCAATGGAAAAGAGGAGCACGCACATATACATACGCATACACACACATTATATATATATATATATATATATATATATATATATATATATATATATATATATATATATATATATATATATATGTATATATATATTATACATTATATATATATATATATATATATATATATATATATATATATATATATATATATATATTAATATTACATATAAATATATATATATATATATATATATATATATATATATATATATATATATATATATATATATACACCTTCATTTGTCAAGAACGTGAATAATAGTATTCGCCTCAAAAACAGGAACAGTAAATCAAAGTTACGTACACCTTGAAAACAAATCCTCTGCACCATTATATTCGGGAAACACTACGTCATCTTGGCTTCGCGTATTTAAGTAGAATTTCTCTCGTGGCCGAGGCAGAGTTCGCTGGCTTTTTACCTTTCCTGCAGTTTTACAGTAATTGTCCGCTTGTGTGTACATAAGTATGCAGGTCTGTGTGTGTCTGTGCATGCCATTGATTAGCATGTGACCGTGTTCAATATAAATATTTATGTTTATTAAACGTATCTGCACTTATTTGTACACACCAAGCCCGTTTTTGTCATGCGCTATCAAGCAAGTTATCATAAATCTGCTCTAAAATGTTAGTTGTTCCATGCACTTTCGTTAACTGCCTTATATCAAACAGGGTAATAAAATAGATAAAATACAAATCCGAAATCCTTCGTGTATAGACTTTAAAAGGAGACATGTTACCCGGCGTCATAGATCTCTCATTTTACGATGGGTTTCAGCGGTGGTTGACCTGTTGGGAGGTCATGCCTACCGGTACCACTTGCTTGGCAGCACGCAAATCATCAAGGAACTTTGCCGCGTTAGCTAATCGCTCCGGGAGGAGGTCGTTTCGTCTAATCTTTCGGTAAGACAATGGGTAATTCATGGAGACTCTGGATGACGTGAAAATTGCCTGTTTATCCCGGCAGTGAGTTACTGCTCACACTTTTGGTTAATCGGGCTGGAAATCCTAACGGATATTTTTGGGCAAGAATCACTTGTTTTAAGCGGTTCACACGTACACAGAGAGGGGGCGGAGGATGAAACAACTTGACCCCATACTCTAAACGATATCCTTTGTGCCCTGCTGACATTAACAGGGAATTTTGTGCCCTGCTGACATTAACAGAGAATTAAGAACCGGATGGTTAGCCCGTTTTGCCAGTGTACAGAAGGGCATCAGGGTGACAGCCTCTTCCAAGCCTGCTGAAAACCGGAAGGGCAACTCCTAGTAGGACACTCTCCCTGTTGGAAAAAGGCATAGAGTGCATAAATATACATGTATGCATGTATATTTATACATGCATGCATATATAAATATACTTTTATATATATATAATGTATACATATATAAATATACATTTTTATATACATGCAGCACATATAACATAACTGTGACTGAGATTTGATCCTCCGGAGTTCATCCGTAACCCCTGTGACCGACCTTTGAAGAAAGCTGAAGCACCTTAATGATAGAATGATTTGAATCATTTCTCCATTTCCTTTTCTTTGGTCCTTTGCTAATGGTTTTCTGACGAATTATGTCATGCACAGTTCTGTTTCCTTTGAAGTTCAAGCGCTTTGTGTTTGGGCTGAATTCTCATGAATTATCATGTAATTGGTTTGTAACTCACCTTCTGAATGCAGGGGCTCTTCGACAAGAATTATCCTTTGAGGAATGCATATATACATCAGTGGTCGAATCGTTTTTCGTGTCGCAACTGTGATATATATATATGTGTGTGTGTGTGTATATATATGTGTATGTGTGTGTATAAATATAAAAGTGTGTGTGTATATGTATATATGTATATATATAATATATATATATATATATATATATATATATATATATATGAAAAATAATATATATATATCACGGACAAATTATTACAAGTGAAAAATAAGAGACGGGGTGATAAATGAATATACGGACAAAAATGATTATAATCATATATATATATATATATATATATATATATATATATATATATATATATATATATATATATATATTAAATAATTGTGGGAAGGCTTACAATGAGTCCCGGCCACGACACACTATTATATTAGTACATCATCGCGGAATGTTTAATGAAAAAATGAGTATGTTTCAACCCTTAATTACAGCATTGAAAGCCGAGGCCGCGGGGTTGGTAAGATATTTCATACTGTCCAGCCGATTACCTGGAAAATTACACCGCTATATGAGTTTAACCAACAAAGAATTTTTATGAGGCACAGGTAATTAGTAGAGGTATTGTCAAGATCGTTAGTTCTATTAATTTTTAGTTTTTTATCTTTAAGTATAGGTTTTTATATGACTATTATTTATATTAATTGGAATGTTGATATCTATTTGTTCATTGTTTGACGCATGTATATGAGACTGACGATGTTTATACAAGCATGCATACTTACATACGTACACATACCAACACACACACACATATCTATAAACATATATTACATATGTATGTTGATTGATTGATTGATTATGGTTGCTAAACTGGAGTCACAACACCTAGGTTATTGACGCCATATATATATAAATATATATATATATATATATATATATATATATATATATATATATATATATATATATATATATATATATATATATATCATACATACATACATAATACATACATGAGTCAAAAATTTATTTATATATATATATATATATATATATATATATATATATATATATATATATATATATATATATATATATGTATATATATATATATATATATATATATATGTATGTATATATTATATATATATATATATATATATATATATATATATATATATATGTACATATGGTTTCGTTTTTTAAGCAACCTCTTCCTCTGCACTCGATCATTTTTAATTTTCTTCGTCGATATGAGTACATACTTCGTAATGAGGCATTTCTCTAATCATCAAATTTCATATAAGCAAGATTTGTTCCCTTCTGTAGTATGCAAAAGTTTGCTATAGCATGTAATTTAGCCACAGGGCTCCAATACTCTCTCCCCATTATTGTTTTTCTTTTATTAAGGTTTTGACCATTATGCAATGAAAAAATATGAATCATAATATGTATAACTGAATCACGAAAATATGGAACGTGATGAATATATAAATAAAGGCAATTCCACGAAGGAAACGACATACTGTCTGCTTAATAAAGGACATTAAATCGAAAGGCCTAGCACCACTCCGTCGTTTCTTTTCCTTCGTGGTATTGCCTTTATTTATGAATCATAATATATCTGTCAGAGTATCTGTTTAAGCCATAAAAAAAATGATTGGAGTTTAAAGCAAACGGATTGACAAAGACGAGTTTTAAAAAAATTTAAATCTGAGATTAACAAAAGAAAGGTGCAAAACAACAGCGAATTCGTTACCCAATTCAGATAGGCCTACTTCTCTTTAAAGGGAAATCCAACGAAATAACAATAATTCATTGGACGCCTAATGGGAGGGTTGATCCCTAAAACATAAATCCCGGGGTGAAGACTTACAGGCGATGGGTGATGTACCTCATCCATTCTCTGCCCTGACGATTACCGCTTCCTTCAGAATAATTCTGGAGTTCCTTCCCTCAAAATATACGTTTGGGTTACATATGGGTTACTCGTATTTCATGTCAGGCTCGCTATTTTATTTAAACCTCTACTTACATGGTCTAAATTTGCCGTTTTCGATTTGAACTTCTGCTTATATAGCATAATTTTTGTTGTTTCTATGTAGCAATATTCCTTACACCGTGAAATTTTGCGTAGCTACTTTGATACCAAAGAAAATCTTTTTTTTCTAATGTTTAAACAATGAAATGATGTTTTAATTAAATATTGTTTTCCTATCTGTCTGTCACAAAGACAGTTTTATGGTTGGCTGAATAGCTTGTAAGTTGCCTGTCGATCTTCAGCCACATCTTATTTGTTTGCTTTGAAACAATCTTCACTAAGTGCTGGTAAATTATATTAATTTAATTTCTTTTATTCATCTGTGTTTGCAGATGCTGTTGCCAGTAGCACTGCCTAAATTGATAACGTTTTAGTTTAATTAAAGCAGATTTATGAAGATTCAGGTGTAAGACAATGTGCCTGTACAGGCTAGACATCATTTGCTGATTATCGAGAAGAGTGCACTTTATTCACACCAGTCAGTACCACAGAGCACGGCAGGTCAGTTTTTATCAGGTGAATACATTAAGAGATTAGTTATGCTTTCCTATTTTTGGTTACTTTCGACTGCCATGGACAGGCACCCCAACCCCCTCCCACCGACTACTTTCCAGCGGTTACTCGTAACTGCTCTTGCTTCCAGCTCCTGTAACCAATTATGTAATGAGTGGAATGGCTTTTTCTTAGTTGTGTAAGAGGAGGAGGTTGTGGCTGGAGAAGCTGCTTGTGTTATGGGTGGAAATGGTGGGTGGAGTAATCGCTGGTGTGTTTATGGGCTCAGTGGGTGCCGGCAGGCTCTTCCAGAAAGCCTTTCCAGAACCCATCCAGAGACCCAGTTATCGATGACCCAACACTTCGGCTAATTCAGGAAATGTACCGAACTGCGAAAGGTGACGATAAGAAGTGTCGCCATACTGTGAGGCCTCTCTGTCAATTGGCATCCTGACATTTTTGTGTCACTTGTGCATGCAGCTTGGGTAATAAGAATTGGAATCGAGCTTATCCTGGGAATTCTGCGGTTATCACCGATTACTGATCCTCGAAGCATATATATTTATTGAAATATTTTACATTTTACTTTTGGCGTATGAGGCAAAAACTGCTAACTTAGATATCTTAATGTTATGTAATGCAATTCACCACTGAAATTTTAAATAGGTCGTGTTGTTTTTGATGATAATAAACTCGTACCAGAAACCTCAGAGATTTGTGCCTTCTACCATCCTCATATTTCCTTCTTATTTATCTTCTTGTACGTTCTGTCTTCTAAGTTCCTTACTGAATAAAGTCTCTGCTTTCCAGTCACAGTATCTATTGGCGGTAACTTCTTCCATTTGCTATTTCTTTATTGGTTTTTCCTTTTCCTAGCTTAACAGTTTTGCATTTTACTAGAATCCTTTTACTATAGGCCTATAAACAGTTTCAGAAAGAATTTAGTACGGATGCTTGCTAATTATAATGATTTTAAAATATATCAATGCTTATCATTACATGTCCTTAATTTATGTCTCGATTTGTCAGAACAGAAGTTCTAATCTTCATAAGTTTATGCTTCTTTATTTTATTGTGCCGGCTTTTTATTTCCGCACTTTATTCTAGTTTTCTGTCCGCGCTTTTTCTATCTGCCCTCAGATCTAAAAAACTACTGAGGCTAGAGGGCTGCAAATTGGTATGTTGATCATCTACCCTCCAATCATCAAACATACCAAATTGCAGCCCTCTAGCCTCGGTAGTTTTTATTTTAGTTAAGGTTAAAGTTAGCCATAATTGTGCTTCTGGCAACGATATAGGATAGGCCACCACCGGGCCGAGGTTAAAGTTTCATGGGTCGCGGCTCATACAGCATTATACCGAGACTACCGCAAGAGAGATCCATTTTCTGTGGCCTAGACTGTTCGCTGTAGCAGCTGTACAGAAAACTCGATTGCGCCAGAGAAACTTCGGCGCATTTTGTACGTGTTTATTTAAACAATCATAACTTTCTACGCTGGGAACCATGTTACAGGGGCTGTGTAACTCTTTCACTTGTATAGTGATGTTATCACTATTAATGATAAGTTGATAAGGAAGATGAATTCACCCGTCTTATCTGAAGTTGGAGATATCGCTGACGATCTTTATTGGCCTCTTCCGAGGTCAAGGAGGGTCTGGCTTTTCGGATCTGAGATCAAAAAGTCAAGTAAAAAGGGGGAAGGGAAAGGTTGGAATTTAAATAAGGGGAAATTTTTTCCTAATTGTCGAGGGTTTTAGACTTTCATTTGCCGACGCAACGAGACCATTATTAGGCGTTCACAGATCAACGTTTTTTTATTTTTTTGTATTTTATGTAAAAGGTGTTAGCATTAAACTCTCTCTCTCTCTCTCTCTCTCTATTTCTCAATATCTTGCATTTCTCCTAAAACTGAATTTATCCGGATATATATACTGTAAGTGTGTGTGTGTGTGTGTGTATATATATATATATATATATATATATATATATATATATATATATATATATATATATATTCTTAGAAGACAGGTAATCAGTTACTTCACTAGTTTTTAGGCCTGACTGAACATGACCACTAATGATATCTGCAGGTCTCAGTAATGTTTGGATACATAACACTAAAACGAATTAATACTGAACCCAATAAACTTTTAACCTGGCTTGAGGCCCGTGTAAATGTAAAACAAAACAAAAAAAACTAGCATAAATACTTTCGATGCTATTTCGCGTCATTCGTCAGCAAACAGGAAATGGCAAGCAAAATCCACGAAGAATACTTTATTCGAAATATTTTCTCTATTCTAAAACACGTTATATAACCTTTGAACAATAATTCACTGAATACCGTCTTTCTTATGAAGACTATTTTATTGAACTCTAAATCTAAAAACTCTAAAATTCTAAAACACCTTTAGATCAGGAAATCACTCCTTAATACCTGGTTGACAGTCGTGGGAATCATGAACAGAGTAGCATGATTGGGTATGCAAATAGTCGGGAAAACTACTATTCATTTTTTTTTAGTTTCCTGTAATTAACTCAACATCAGCCTAACCGCAAATGGGCATTTCCGAATTCCATTACTTTACTAAAAGGAAGAAATGTAAGAAAAAATGGAGGAAGGTATTACAGATGTGCTTAGAGTTTATTTATTTGTTTGCTTGTTTATTTATGCTGTTGTTCATCCTAAAGCAAATTTAAATATTTCTTTAATTGCTCTCTTAATCTACATTTATATTTGCCTTAACCTTGAATGACGGGTATCCAGTCTTGTTCATTTAGAGAAAGCTATTGGATCAATACAAGAAGAAACGCTAAAGCTAAAATTTATACGAACTTGTTTTGAGAGAGAGAGAGAGAGAGAGAGAGAGAGAGAGAGAGAGAGAGAGAGAGAGAGAGAGAGAGAGAGAGATTGTTAATTTCAAGATAACCAAAGGGTTATAAATGGGACAAGACACCGAAATCAACTCTGTCCTTAAAACTGAAATATGGAGACCGAATCCACTTGAATATTTATTCAGAAAGTCGTCTCTAAATAACTATATCCTATTTTTTTGTATAAGGGTAAATAAGTATGCATAGATAATATATAAAAGCACAGAGGTAAACCTCAGATATTAAAACCATCGTCCCTTCCACACACGCGCCGTTTTTATGATGTACAATGACCTTTCGGGAAAGGTAAGGAAGGTCAGCTTATATTTCTCGCAAAGGTCAATGGAAGAGGGAAATCATGAGCCAACTCCACTCATTTCCCACGCTATTTCCTTCTTAGATGTCGCAGGATAAGGGATGATCATTCTTCATCTCCGTTTAAAGCTTCGAATCTTTAATTCTTTATATTTCGAGTCGTTGCCTGTTTGTTTATGACCAATTCTTTACAATCTATTGCTTTCCAACTCCATGTTCTTTGACGTCGCCTTGTCTCCTCCATTCTCTCATTGCCCCATGGTTCTTCTTCTTCGCTATCTTATGTTGTCTAATTCTCCTCTATTTCACTTTCACGCGAATGGAAAGAGGGATATTTTCAAGCCAAGTATCTGGAGGTTTACATGCTCTGTAGAAGGCTGAAATGTTAACAGGGACCTTTGCAAGAAATATGTTACCGACACGATAAAATATATCGCTCGTAAAATGTATCGCAAAAGAAATGGTCTTATTTTATTGTATGATAATACAATTCTCTTCAAATCTTTCCAATGCATTCTCTGGCTTTACTGCCATTCACATCGAATGCACGTAAAAGGGAATCCTTTGTCTCATGCGCGATGACTTTTGTTCTCGAAAGACGCCATGACTTTAATAGAAGTATTGGACGGATGCTGATAACTGACTATGTCAACAAATTTGTTTTTTATGTATATTTAGGACTGTCCTCTTGCTCTCGCTTTTTCATCACTGTTATAACCTTCGTCTTTCTTATCCCTTTTCTTGTTTTGTTCGTTCCTGGGCTACAAAAGGACATTATTAGGCTGTCCCTCCCAATGGCTTTGCCGTATGAAAAGTAAATGTCAAAAATTAAAGCTTCCAACTATATCATCTTCCTAAAACGATATGGTACAATCGAAGAAAATGCCTTTTCAGTATTCATGAAACCTAACTCCCACGTCAAACAGAATTAGGCATTATTAGGGTACAAAAATACCTTGGTTAGATTTCCGTCACTTTTTTGCGAAGCTGAACGTAACCCCTAGACTCTCGTGCTGTCCAGCGTCCTTGTGGTTTTGAGTATCCGCTTCAGAGTGCGTAGCTTCAGGGGGCAATGTCTTACGGCCCCTAGGCATCTGATGTATGTATTCCACAAAATCATGACGTTGAAGTAATTCGATCCATCGTAGCCCCCATTTATCACTTGGAAGGGTGGGTTTTGTGCGGTTCACGGTAAGCGTTGTATATTTAAGGGCTGACCAATTTCAATTTGCGGTTTATATTCGTGGCGGGAGAATATTACGTGCGATTTGCTTATTTTGTGAGTGGAGATGAAAGCGGAAACCAGGTTTTTCCTATGATAAATATAAATACCATCTATGTTTCGTGTTA
>NC_089754.1:43664770-43672270 GCF_040412425.1 Macrobrachium rosenbergii
TTAACGCACTTGGAATATGCGACTGACTGGCTAATTTGTTTAGAAACTTGGCGACATAACGGTCATGGTCACTCACACACATACATACATACATACATACATACATACATACACAAACATATATATATATACGTATATACATGCACACACACACACACATATATATATATATATATATATATATATATATATATATATATATATATATATATATATATATATATATATATATATGCTCCATGACATTTACTTCTAACAACGATGTTTATTCTAAGATGGAACCGTGAAATTTATTCATAATCCAAATTTTTATGAAAACTTGAAATTTATTCAACTACTGATGTCTTTAATTTCTCCGGGAAAAGGATGATTCTAGAGATGATGATGTTATGGATAACTGAAATGAAAAAAAAGTTCAAATAAAACTAACTTACAAGTAAAAGAAAAGTGGATACCTATCACACACTCCTTTCTCGTGCGGGAGAGGCCAAGATAACCGCTATTGTAATCTGCTAGCTAATGCATGACGGCTAAAGTTTCTAAAGACTGTATAACAAAGCGGTTGATACCCAAAAAGGAAAACACATGCAAGTATAATCGAGATTGAAAAACGCAAGGCTTCCTTACTTGCACGGTACTTTAAATAAACTGACAAGTATCAATTTATATTCTGTTTCGTTTTCATCATCATTCCCTCAGGCTTATCAATATCAAAAGCAGAAACCGCTTTCTACTTGTAAAATCTTTCTGCTGATTGTTACACTGTCGTCAGTGTTATTACGCGATTTTAAAATAAAATCATAAGTGCAGTTATGTGATTTTGAAAACTAATGTGAGAACTTCATCTTCGTCATACGAGGTTTCCTCATGCCTGCGGTAAAAATAACGCTTTGGGTTATGAAATTATTGTTAGGAATATTATATAATTTTAAAATAATTTACGTAAAATTAATTTCTAATTTTATTATGAAACATTCATGTTGGTTAACTGTGGTTATTCATTTTGACACTCGTTTTATTTCTCATTGAGGCTGTGCGGGGAAGAGGGGCATTAGTTTTATAAGATTCGCCTTATTCCAGCGCCGAAAGAAAATGATCATAAACTTAATATTTTCCAAATTAGTTGCTTCTTCGACGAATACTGCCATTAATATAGGTGTACATAAAATAACATAAAATAAAGTTACTGAGTAGATGCCATTTCTCAAAAACTTATCGGAGTACTATGGCGAAGTGAATTATTTCGAATCTCATCAAAATTGTTTCTGCAAACAAAGTGAAATCGTAAATTATAGTACTGAAATAATCTTGAATTCCAGTGAGTCATTAAGTATGCAAAAAGTCAACAGCAAGTTGGATCACAGCTTGGTTGTCATTGACGAAAATGGAAACAATATTCTTGCTTTCCAGGGTCGCGGATACACGATCTACATAATTAAAGAAGAGAGAGTGGAATGACTTGAAGTTTTTCTCACTAAGAACTGAGATAATACGACGAACATAACAAGAAAATTCTGTCACACACTAACACTCATGATATATATTTATGCATATATATATATATATATATATATATATATATATATATATATATATATATATATATATATATATATATATATATATATAATTATATATTATATATATATGTATACACACACACTTTATATATATACATATAATATAACTTAATATAGTATACAATATATCATAATATAATATAAATCTATAGATAACTGAAAGGAAGACATTACTGACTTTAGGTAATAGAGAATACACATCTATAAACGCCAGTTCGCATCTCATTCTAATAATGCGGAAATGGGCGCGAGTCCAAAAATGATTAAAAAGGAAGAAACTAAGGTACGAGCGAATACCCGTGTTTACAGTGATTATAGATGATGCTCCCAATGCCAACTGCCTCCCCATATTATTCCTAATTGCCGCCGGCAAAGGTGAAATACGTTGTTTAGGAAGTAAGAGGAAAGGGAAAGGAGGGAATGGGAGAGGGATGGCGAAGGGGTTAAGGGAAGGAGGGTGGGGGGAGAAGTAACGTTTAGTGATGCAGGAATGGTTATATAGGATGAAGTAAAGAGGCGAGCTACCGAGCGATTTTGATTGATAGGGTGTAGGCAATAAACAGGATTATCTCCAAAGACAGGTTGATTGGTCGCTTGACTTAATACCAGAACTGCATTACAAATTCAGTGTTCATCAACGATGAAAATGCACAGACTGATACGAACTGATACATCCTGAGTGGTGAACGCTTGATTAAAGATCAGGAACAAGTTTTTTAAACGTCCCATTAAGGTTTCAGATAAGACAAGGAAGATCGACCTTTAAAATTCCAATACAGGAAAAAAAGAACAAACCTGAAGTTTCACGAGAAAAATCTGTATATAGTCCTTTCAGGGGCAGCGATGGGAAATTTGCGCGTTGTATCCAAAGACCAAAGCACATATTACGGCAGGAAAAAATTACTTATTTCGAACTCAACGCTCCTAGTAAACCAGTCTCTCACTTCCTTCACCTTTAGTGTATTTTATTTTTGTCCTCTGATGTGTCATGGTAATCGTATTGATTGTCTTATTTTCAGCCTTGCAACCCGCCGTGAGGAACCGTTTATTTCAAGATTAATTTAATTTTTGAACTTCAGTTACAGTTTTTTTTTTTTTTTGCTCAAGGAAGTCTTTGAATTCAATATGCCTTCATTATGCGTTATATGAGAAAATGATCGAGCTTTAGTTTTTAACTAATTATTTCTTACTCTGATTAAAAGTTTGTTATCAAACTCAATATACAATCACTGAAAACCCTTCAAATATAATTATCTGAAGAGTCTTGTTACTGATCCTGTATTGAATCTTAATCAACTTTAACCGATAATCAACTTATTTTCCCCTTTTTCTTTCTTTTTCTATTTTTCGTTTAGCAATTACAAATCACATAGTTTTGTGAAGTCCATAACAAAATTCAAATTTTACATTATGTTTTTCTTGTAATTGCAGGTAAAAAACTAATAGCTGTTTTGCGAAACGTGGAGCCTCCTGAATGTAAGTTTTTATATGACCGTTTTCAAATATTTTGGCAAAAGAAAAAATATTACAAAATATTTCTGGAGTGTATAAATGTTTTGCTGATGACTGAGAATGTGTGCCTTTTGAGTATAACACACACATACACACACACAAACACACACACACACACACACACACACACACACACACACACACACACACACACACACACATATATATATATATATATATATATATATATATATATATATAGTATTTATCTAAGCTTTGAATTAGGTACAGGAAGATGAAAAGTATGGGACTTGAAAGATAATTCCAAAAATCTTGCTAAGAACCGGAGATCAAACACCTCCTTAGCAGAAAATGCATAAATATTAAAAGTTAAGAGACCGTGCTAAGGGAGATGAATTAAAATAATTTACATAATGTGAAATTATGTCAAATCCTGATGGGTTTCTCGCGAGTGTGAGGGTATAAGGCAGAACGCAAAGCCTCAAATGCCGCTGAATTATTTAGAAGTCAAATATAGTGGGATGTATAAGGATGTTGGTAAGCTAGAATAGAATGAGTGCCTTATGCAGAGTAATGAAAAAATAAATAAAATACAGATCAAAACGATTTTAGTAAATAAAATACAAGGGCCTTTGTTTTACTTATAGATCGGTGGAAGAAATATCATCAGTGTTGAAATAGCCCAGATCCTAATGAAACAAGGGGAAAAAGGAGAAAAAGGGTAAGATGGACAAAGTGCTGAACTTATTTCCTAAGACAACGATAATTATGCACGATGGAAAAACCAATGCAACGAGAATTTCGGAGTCTGGAAACCGGAATGCATTTAAATTTCAAAAATTCAGAGTTAAGATCTTATATTTCTTTTCATCTTAACAGGCACCGCTGACTTCCCAGTATTTTGAAGCTATAAGTTTTCTTTTATGCCCACAGCATGAATTGTTCACACTACAGAGATTTCCAGAAGTGTACATTGAGTAATAATAATTTTGTTAATGCGTCATTAACTTAGAATAATTCTTTTACTATTGTTAACTTTAACTCTACTTTGAATTATTCTGAAATTTTCATTATTCAACCCAGTAGATCCACAACGATTACAGCTGTACAAAGCCTCAATATAAAGCTACACTATCGAATAATAAGCAAGAAGCACTGCCTCTTGTAATTACAAGATTAAGAATCATCCAGCAGTATTGCTAAAGACTTAATCACAGGTTACTCTTTTGTTTCACGGGGCTACACGCAACGATTCGTCGAGATATCCGGTCAACCACAAATATCGCAAACTGCTATTTAGAGCGAATTGCCACAGGAACCGCATGAGCTCTCGGTCTTAACGTAACAGCAGCGTCCGTCGCTGAGATCTGTTTGACTCGTCGAGTGGGAAATGTAATCTCGATCAGCGAACGCCAAATTTGGATGCTGGCTCGAATTCCTTCCTTTCCACTCTGCCAATTACACGTTCGTGATTTTTTGTTGTTCCCGTTTCATTTCCGTTTCCTCGTTTATTCTATTTTTCCACAAAAAAAAAAAAACTTTTTTTTTATTTTGTGGATTTTTTTTTTCTGACTAGTTGTCTTATCTTTAATAAATTTCCATTACAGTTTGCTGGTAGTATTTTTTTTTTAGACAGAGTGTCTTTTAATGAAATCATGTCAGTATCATATTATTTTTTGTGTGATTCTTTTCATGAAGAAGACTTTAATTGAGCATTGTAAAAAAAAAAAATAAGCAAATCGCAATACTTGTTGCATTACATGATGAGTCTATTTGTCTGAATGTACGTCTCATTATCTTTCAGTTTAAGATAAACACATAAATGTCTCTCTCTCTCTCTCTCTCTCTCTCTCTCTCTCTCTCTCTCTCTCTCTTCTCTCTTATTTATTATTTAGACCATATGAATATACACCTTGTCACTCTCTCAGTTTATGATTTATACATAAATTCAACTCTCTCTCTCTCTCTCTCTCTCATATATCATACAGACCCTTGAATATACACCCTGTCTCTCCCTCAGTTTATGATATATACATAATATAATTCTCTCTCTCTCTCTCTCTCTCTCTCTCTCTCTCTCTCTCTCTCTCTCTCTCTCTCTCAATTATTATATAGATAGACAATATGAAAATACACCCTGTCTCTCTGTCAGTTTATGATATAAATACAGCTCTCTCTCTCTCTCTCTCATTTATTATATAGACCATATGAATATACACCCTGTCTCTCTTTCTCAGTTTATGATATATACATAAATACAATTCTCTCTCTCTCTCTCTCTCTCTCTCTCTCTCTCTCTCTCTCTCTCTCTCTCTCCTCTCCTCCGGCGTCCCGGAGCGACCTAGTGAACTGCACCACAACAATGCCATATAATAGTTGCTCTCAGCCGACCTGTCGTTAGAGGGCTCACTTACGTAGGGTTGCCGCAATCATAAACGCTGCCATTTCTAAAAAAGAGGTCGTTCTCCAAGAGATGTAAATTAAGCAGAATTCCGTCTCAGTCACCACCATCCCCCTCCGTGGGGCTAGGAGGGGGAGGGGGAGAGAGAGGGGGCTGGGATCTGGTGTCTTGAGGGTACAGTGGGCAAGGGGATATTATTTTTTATTGTAATTTGATTTATCAGAGTTGCTAAGTGAATTATTATCTTAATTTTTTTTTTTACTTTGCCCATTTTCTAAGCAGAACTGAAAAAATTATTCTGATATTAATGATAAGTACAAAAATATATTTTAATTGGCTGAATATATTTAAATACATGAAAACACACATATACATACATACATACATACACACACACACACACACACATATATATATATATATATATATATATATATATATATATATATATATATATATATATATATATATATATATGAGAGAGAGAGAATTCATATTCTGTACATAATATTCTTCATTTGAGCGAGGAACCGAGGTAATTGCGTCAATATACTGATGCAAGCAATGGCATTAGCCCGCCATTATAACTATTATATTATTTCTGCAGTCATTTTAAGCAGTCATTCCTTTTGATCACTCGTTAAATTTCTCAAGCACAATTGACCTTCACTTTTGTATTACCTTGTTAACGACTCATTGAGTGGAGTTCATTTTTATCTTCACTTTTGGAATTTCACATGAATACGCAATTAGATCAATTATTAAAGAATGGTGCGAATGAATTTGCTGTAATAATTTAAGCATAACTGACATATATTCATCTCCAGTTAATGTGCATTTCTACACGAACTTATAATTGAACTAACCACAAGGAAATGTTGCAAATTAATTTTACTGCAATTCAGTTCACTAAGTAGTGCATGAATTTGGGCTGGTCAGCGAAACAAGAACATTTAAACAGTGTCAATACACCGATTAAGACACCAAGGTTATATTCCACTGATATGAAATTCTTACAGAATCAGAAGCTTCTGGGATGATGCTGAGATCCTCAGTGACAATAATTGAGCACTCTGACATTTTCACTCTCGAGTTTTGATATACTTTCAGATCTTCTCTTAAAGTGTCTCTGTTGTCTCTGGGTAACAGCTGAACTTTGAAACCTATGTTGCAAGCTGTGATAGCATAGTCATGAAGATGCAGTAACGACAGTGTAAAACATGGAATGTTTGACATCTGAATGAGAAAAATGGATTTAATCAATCTCTTTTATCGTTCCCTTTTCTTATTTACTTTTTTACTAAAAGATTTTGAATGTGTTGGCTTTAAAATCTTTTACGAAAATTAGCAAATTCTTAGCATTTGACATTGTTTCTTTCGCTTTAGCTCTTATCCAGATGAATTTCATGACGAGGAATCTGCAGTTTTCAAGTTTCCAACATTTCATCTTATAAAACATGCAGAAGTCATTACTGTGATAAATTACTCACTGTGACCTGTTTGCGTTTATTTGCGTAAAAAAAGGACGCACCAGAATCCTCTAGATTTAAATGTTACCTCACAAAAATGGCTTCGAATTAGCATAATACTGAAACACATCATCACAATTTTCTTTGATATTAAAAAAATAGATATATTTGGAAACCGCCTGATGTTCTGCGATAGTTACAGTCGTCCATGTTGCATCGAACATAATTTCTATTTTCAGACATTCGTTCTTATGATTCTCTCGTGTCCTGACTGACTGACTGACTGAGGGTTCCCTGGCATCGAACGCTAAAGGTCAGTGACGCAGATGCTACCCAAGAACAAAGTCAGCACCGAAGACGCCGCGTCTTGCAATGTTGGCAGAATACCAAACGCCCGGTACCACCCTACCTGACCAATTTACTGCCACGAATTTCTTCACCACTTCCTTCATTCCTTCCAGTTCTTTGCCATGAAAGCTTTGCTTTTCCTACTGCCATGTTTATATATATATATATATATATATATATATATATATATATATATATATATATATATATATATATATATATATATATA
>NC_089754.1:43674770-43692270 GCF_040412425.1 Macrobrachium rosenbergii
CGGCAACAATAGAGGAGGAAATAGATCGATCGCAAACAAAGCAGACGTAATTTGCATTCCCGGGTGCTTTTAGGCACAACAATAAACAAAACTCGACTCTTCTCATGAACTAGTAACCCTCGTAGGTCTGGAGTCGTGTAGGGTCGGCATGCGAAGCCCCCACTGTTTTGGTGTACCCAGAGTCGTCATCCCCTGCTTTCTGCCGCGACGTGATGAATGCCTAACTAGATTTTTTACTCGTTACTGTTGGGGAAGTTGTTAGAATTCCTAATGCCGGATCTCTGATATCTGAATTTCAATGCATATTTGATGATTATTATTCTATTAAAGTAACTTAGTCCTTTAATCCACCACGCAATCTGATCATTAACTCTTGTGAGGAGAGGTTTATGAGAAATATTAGTCAGAGGACATAAAGACTATGATTTACGTCAGACACTTTAGATGATTAGAAATTAAATTTATTTTATTATTTTCTCCATATACAGGATCGTCAGTGCATAAATCTGCATGTTGGCTTCTCGCATGAATGCATATAACTATATTTAGATGCTGATCATTGCACGACCTTTCAGCAAATATCAAAGGTTTTGCTTCCCATCTAGTGGCAAGATCATCTACAGGGAAATGCCATTGCAAGGTCAAGGGTCAGAGTCCCTGGTCGATAAGTAATAGGGGCTGTGTTGATGGTGGAATGGATAGATTGCTACCTTGGTTCCTATCACCCCTCTCCCCATTCTCCCCCTCCACCCTAGGTCTTGACTGACAATTGTGAGAAACCTCTGACCGAAAAGATTAGGCAAAACCAGGACAAAAGATGAAATTAAAGAAACAAAAATACAAGATGGAATTAGAAAGAGAATAGTTTCATTTCAGTATCTTGATTTTTATGAAGTTCTTTACATTTAACCCTTATTGGGAACAATTCCTTTTTTTTTTTTTTTTTTTTTTTTTTTTTTTTTTTTTTTTTTGCCATATGGCTGTTTCCTGCAGCACGTGATTACAATGCAAGTTTTGAAATTCAGTCGATTATCTGTTCAGGAAGTATGGTTGAAAATGGTAATACATATTAAAAACATTAAATAAATGGATGAATATCATGGAACAATTTTTCCACTAATTTATTCATTTATTATTGCAATTTGTTTGTGACGTTGTTGAACTTTAAGAAACCTACGGATTATGGGTTGCATCTCACGTGTTCCATCGATTAACTTTCGTCAACGGCAAATGGAATTTAATTCTCTCTCTCTCTCTCTCTCTCTCTCTCTCTCTCTCTCTCTCTCTCTCTCTCTCTCTCTCTCTCTCTCTCTCTCTATTTGATTTTTAATTTTAGTGAAAAGGCGAACTGAGTAACCCAGTTATTTGTCATCTCTATTGCTTTTTTTTTTTTAGAAATTTTACCCGGTCAGAGACTTTCCCCACACCTTTGTGTCCAAATAATTAATCTTACGTATTCTGTAAAGTATTAACCGTCCGGCAGAAGAAAACGTAAGCACTGGGATTTTAACAGAGTTGGCAGGAGTCTGTACATCCACCTGTGATAGCTAAAGGCTATTAGCATAGAAGAGCTTTAATGAGGGCAATTAACAAAAGGATTTTTTTTGTTAATGATGAAGCTCTGCTGTGATTTTTACTGCTGTCATTAACAGCCTCCAGTGATTTCTTTATGAGTGCCCTCTCCTCACCTTTTCTCTATGACTTACAAAATAAAACGGTTTATATGAAAGTTTGTACAAGGCAGGCCATTGAACCAAATAAAAAAAATAGAATTTTAATTATAAATATAGCCTTGGTTAACACACACGCATGTACGTATACATACTGTACATACATACATGCATATACATACATACATACATACATACATACATACATATATATATATATATATATATATATATATATATATATATATATATATATATATGTATATATAGATATATATATTAGCCCACAAATTCCCTTATTACTGAACCTGTTTTCTGGGTTTGATATACATACGTACATGTGTATGTATATAATATATGTATATAAATCCATTCATATATATACACACACATTATATATATATATATATATATATATATATATATATATATATATATATATATATATATATATATATATATATATATATATATGTATATACATCAGTTTTAATAATTCACTAAAAACATTTTTCATTTATTTCCGAGTACACCGATTGCAAGCATTCACTATTTCTCATCGCCATGCAGTACCATCTAGTACTTGAGAAACCCGAGAGAAACATGTGCTGATGAAAATAAAATGGTTTCAATGACTGCAAAGCGGATCGTCGAGAGAGATATGAAATCACGGTTAAAACGTGTCGTTTTTTGCGACTGAAGATTTTTGAGAGCGTGAAAATGGAAAAGTTTGTGGTATTGCTTGTGCGTTTTGCCTGAGAGTAACTGTTAATGTATGTCGTGTATGTGTGTTGTACGCTGCTCTCTCTTTCTGTTCATATATATATATATATATATATATATATATATATATATATATATATATATATATATATATATATATATATATATATATATATATATATATATATATATATGATGTATATGTATGTATGTATATATACATATATGAATTTATATTTATATATGCATGTATATGTGTATGTGTATGTATATATATATATATATATATATATATATATATATATATATATATATATATATATATATATATCTGTAAGGTCAGTGTATGTATTACGATCCAGACCTGTAACCCAACAATTTACCCCGCTGCGAATAGATACCTTGACGTTAGGAGAAAAAATGTGGTTATTAAGCTTGTTAATACTAGCCTTGCCGAGAACCGGAATGCTCATTCCTTATTTGTGTGTATGTGTATGAATATATATATATATATATATATATATATATATATATATATATATATATATATATATATATATATATATATATATATATATATATATATATATATGTATATATATATATATATATGAATATAGAATATATATATAAAGTATGCATATATGAAATAGGATACCATCTCCCTGTCACTTATTTTCTAATGTTTTTGCGTAAATTTCACAGCATCAGTGCCAAAAGTATGCAAATCCTCCTGAGAGAGTGATTAATACCAAAGCAATATCCTTCTTCTAGTTTAACCCAAAATGAATGCTTCGTCTTCTCTGTTTCAAAAATCTCCAGAAAAGCGGAGACTCACTTTCGGTGCTTCTTTGGAGCTTTGTTTTAGAGTTTGCTAAAGTCTCGGTTCCAGCGGATCTCAAAAGACTTAAAAGATTCAGATTTCAGTGCATTCGTCTTTCTCCATTGCTCTGAAATAACCTGACGGAGACTGCTGCTGCAGGCTATCAACCTGATCCAGGACCTGTTTTCATCCGTCCTTTTCAAGGGCTGCGGTTTGATTAAGCTCGCCTTATTTAGTGCATGTTCCTGCTCAGAGAGAAGCCCTGTAGCGCTACCTTAATTATGAACTACATTCTGGCTTCTTATTCAAAAGCTGCTCAACATCTCTTTTGTGTCCTGGGTTCAGATAGCTCCATTTGTTGATATAAATATTGTGCATATAATAGTTCTGCTTCTTTACAGTGTTGATTTAAATAACCCTTAAATTTTCAAGATAAAACATATGATTAATCTTGAAGAAAAACCATAAAAACTTTTACATACTATGTAAAAGTTTTTATGCTACTTTTTTATAACTTAACGTAGCTGATGGACATTACATAATTTTTTATCATTTTCTTTTATATATTTTATGAAATGTTCCTTTTTATACTACTGCTATTAATTTTACTGGTCGCGGAGGGTATTCACACCTGATCCACTTCATATGAACTTCTTCCCAACCCAGATATTCAGAATCAGCTCTAAAACTCATGTAAATAACTTCATAAATCCCTGAAGTATTTATGAAATTTGTGAGCAACAAACAAAAATAATAAACAAAAGAAGCTTTGCTGCATAAGATTCTGCAAATAAGCCTTAAAACTGACTTAGATAAAAATAATTTCCATCCCTTACTAGAAGTAACAATAAGTTGTATAAGAAAAATAATAAAAAAGTAAAGACAATAAAGGGAAAAAAAACTCCTGCTATAGACATCCCGCCCCTTGCCCTCTCGTTAATTAGAGACTCTGATTAGGGCATCCAATTACGGACAATAGAATCCCAGCTTTACGGTCGTGACTTTGAACAAAGGATATCGGTGACGGCTTCAGCATCGGAATGGAAATGGAAATCGTGCGGTTGTCGCGATGCTGGGACTCGACATATGAAGCTCAATTCAAGGTCGATGGACGTAACCTTATAAATCCTAGACCAACGACAGAAAAAATATACAGATTTATCGAACGCCTATGGCGTCACGCCCATGCTGGTTTGGGAGATGATGAAAAAAAATAGTCCTTCAGGGAAAAGTCCCTTCTCTATCTATTCCTTTTATTTTCATTTTCTTGCTTTTTGCTCCATTTTGGTATCGTGGATTCTGTCTGGTAGTCACATCAAGAATAAAAATACCTTATTATCTTTACTATCAAAGAAATTATTGCAACAGTGATGCAAATGTTCCGTTATTATTATTATTATATTTTTTCCTACCATCATAATCGTGATCTTCATTCCCCCTCTCTCTCTCTCTCTCTCTCTCTCTCTCTCTCTCTCTCTCTCTCTCTCTCTCTCTCTCTCTCTCTGTCCTCATCACTTTGTTTAAGTACAAACCTGTTTCTTGTTCCAAATCTGGAATGTGGGCGTAGGCGGCATGCGCATAAACGTCCAGAGAACTTACAGAATGCGCAAGTCACTGAGAACATTCATACATTTGTAATGTTATAGCACGCCCACTCTGGTTCATTTCCTTTAACGTTAGTATAATACGAGTGTTTTTAGACTCGAGTAAGAACTGCGTGCATTGTATTCCTTCCCGAAGGTCGTGTTATGTCCGATCGCCTATGCTAACGAACCAACAGTGAATTCTTCTCTGAAGGCCAAGCAACATCGCCCATCTTTTTCTGACGAAATGTACTCGCGTCTGCGCGAACAGAAACCTCGCCAATACATGATGCACTCCCCCTTTCTTTTCCCCGTTAGATAACGAATCGAGCGCAATAAACATCTTGACGTAAGAGGGGCGTAGTTGGGAAGGAGCGTTCATTTCAATATCTAATGCAGTCGAGAGCAATATGCAGGCAAGGTGCTTTAAAGCACCCGCCTCCAGTCGCTAGAAATAATCCATGACTCATCGCACCGATCTCGTATCTCTCTGGGCGTTGCTCGTCTCATCAACTGATCAATGCCACGGATGCTGTTGGTATTGACGTCGTTGTCAGAACTCCGGTTCTTTAATGTGTTTTGGATGTCTCGTGTACGTCGAGTGGATATGGATTACTCATGCGTTCATGTATTTCGTTTAGGAGTTATGAATATGCCATTGAATGATGTCTTCATGTTCGCTTATTTGAGAACATCATATCAGCAAGGTATTATCAAACTTTTTACAATAACCTTATATCTATGCTTGTGGTAAGCTCTCTCATACGCACGTGTTTTACGTGTAGGAATTATGAATACGCCACTGAATGATGACTTAATGTTCACTTAACTTGAATAACAATATATCAGCGAGGCATATATCATATTCTTTACAAACATATAATAAATTTATATCTATGCTTGTGGTAAGCCCGTCTGTACTTAATCTAATTAGATATGCGTTATTATGCCGACAGGTGTATTTAGTTATAGACAGGTGTTATGGAAAATCGTTACTGCGTGACCTTTAGGTTATATTCCCCTGCTTACCGCCCTCCCCAACCCTCAGTTGGAACCGGTACATAACCCGTAATATTTTTATATATAGCTCTTCGCCACCAAGGGGCAACCGTAGATCCATAACGTCTGGTTCTAGAGTAAAAATTTGGTCTTTCATTTTCGAAACTCAATTCATTAGTTTCAAAATTACTATTTACGAATCCGGAATTGTTTATTCCATTTTAAAAATTACAATTTCTATATTCACATTTTCAGATCTGTATGCATAAAATACTACCCCAAAACTTCAGACCTTCAGTTCCACATGTAAATGATTCTTTTCTGACTAAAAATGCTCAGTTCTAGGTCCAGAATTATTGCTGACATCATTAAAATTTCCAGCTTGCGATTTAACTTTTTCTCTTTATATTCAAGCTTGAACATTTTCAGTATAATGACCAAAATAATATTCAGTTCCATCAAAGGTTTCCCTTCCATTTTCAACGTTTTCAATTTGAAGATAAACAAGTAAAAAATGCGCCGAAATCCTTCTGCGCATTCGAGTTTTCTGTACAGCCGCTACAGTATATAATTAAGACCATCGAAACTAGATCTATCTTTCGGTGGTCTCGGTATAATGCTGTATGAGCCGCGGCCCATGAAACTTTAACCACAGCCCGGTGGTGGCCTATACTATATCGTTGAAAGAAGCACGATTATGGCTAACATTAACCTTATATAAAATGAAAACTGCTGAAGCTAGAGGGTTGCAGTTTGATATGTTTGAAGACTGAAAGGTGGATGATCAACATACCAATTTGCAGCCCTCTAGCCTCAGTAGTTTTTTAAGATCTGAGGGCGGACAGAAAAAAAGTTCGGAAAGAAAAAAGTGTGGACGGACAGACAAAGCCGGCCCAATAGTTTTCTTCTACAGAAAACTAAAATGATGGCTTCCATTTTCAAACTTTTGAGTTCCAGGCTCCCAGATAAATTATTTTTACTTTTAAATACAATGATGTTTTTTCACACAAGACGTTTTCTTCGGGACTGAAAATGTGCTTCTCCAGTTTAAAAATAGTTGGCTTAACAAAGTGACAAGCAAAATTTACACAAGCAATAAGCGGGACATTATTATTATGAATCTTAAATGCCTTTCTTTCTTTGTCATAGGCATCAATGAATGAAATAACCATTACTGAATGGATCGGTCACATCTTCATGATTTTTAAGATTACAATAAAAAAAAAGTGTCCAGCTCATGGAAAAGGAAAATAAAAGGAAAGAAAGAAAAGAAGATATTGTAGCTTTCAAGTTCAAGATCCCGCCCAGAGAACTTGAGAACCTAACCGCAAGTCTTTGTGTTTTCTTTCCGCTTGATGATGTTCGTATGTATTACGACGGTTGTAAAGTGCACACTTCAGGTGCAGAGATAACTTTATTCATAACATTCAGAGACGTCGTGGGGCAGGATGTTTGCGGGTGAGCTGGCGAAATGATAATCAGATAATAGGCAGAAATAGAATACTTTGCTATCATTACTGCTTATCCAGTGTGTTTGAACGTCCGGATGCTTTCTGTCACGTAAGGCAACAAATGAAAGAGAAAAATTATGAGAAAAGAAGCAAAATATCAGCGTCGCCAAGTCAAAAAGGTGTCTTGCACGTAAATATAAAAAAGAGAAGGGGATGAAGGAGTTATCTTTAAATGTGTGACTGGATTTAATACGAATAGATAAAACTGTAATTGATTCAAATTACAAAGATAGGGAAGAGGAAGATAGGTGTTAATAAAGTTGTGGGGGTGAAAGCGACGTTGGAATTACAAGACATGAAATACTTTTGTACTCATATTGACGCACAGAGAAAAATAGATTGATCCTTTTCATTAGTATCTGATGCTTTATCCAAAGTGTTTTGAATCAGTGTACTGTGTGTGTGTATGTGTGTGTATACTCTGAGTGGAGGGTATGAGATTCAAGAACAAGGCCAACAGAGCCATACTTAAGATACTCGTTTCCCTTATCTCTCTCTCTCTCTCTCTCTCTCTCTCTCTCTCTCTCTCTCTCTCTCTCTCTCTCTCTCTCTCTCGGCGCAACGGTAGCTCAAAAAAAAAAAAAAAAAAAAAAAACAGGGACCAGCGTTCGATGCTTGAGCTAGACGAAAATGGATGATATGGATGAGTTCCTAAAATCCAGTATACCTCCGTTGACCTAAGCCTATACTAGGGGTTGCTGTTGGGGAGAGAGAGAATACAAAAGCGTTTAACCTTCAAATTAGTGAGCCTCGACGAGGTAATCCTCAACTGCACAAGAGTGAAACAATTCATAATGTGTAGTTTCTCTCTCTCTCTCTCTCTCTCTCTCTCTCTCTCTCTCTCTCTCTCTCTTACATACAGTAATCTACGGGAACTTAACGATTACTTTCATGATTTGCCGCATAATTGTTGCAACTGCCATGAACGCGCCTTCCTTTTGTCACTTATTTATAAGTATACAGATGCACATATATATATATATATATATATATATATATATATATATATATATATATATATGTGTGTGTGTGTGTGTGTGTGTGTGTATGTATGTATATGTATAATATATATACATTATATGTATGTGAGCCTTTTTCCTCCGTCAGTTTCCAGCAAATATAAACATTGTGGCGGTTTGCGGGTTAAGGCATCACCATCTACATACTCTAAATTTGCAAACTTTCCACGGGTCCCCAATCTAAACCTCCCATTCCATCTCCATCCCTTTTTTCATTATAAAATCCATGAGAAGAACAATTAACGTAAGTAAAATCTACATCAACTCAGGTTGAAATTAGTTCATGGATAATCTCAACCAGTGGGAATGACGTAGCGACATAAGACCTTCAAAAACATTTGTCTGTGGACATCTTCAAATGTTTTCTCTTCAGAAAAAAATAATATACACTGGTGTACATTTTCTTAACACAAATATCAGATCTGAACTAATATTATCTTGTCTAAAACCAGCTTGTTCATCTTTCACCATTTTATCAATCTCTTTTCAACCCCGGTTCTTTCCATCTCGGGTTCTTTACTACTGATTCAATTTCAAAACAATGATTCATTCATCAATACATTCACCTCTTATTCAGCTTCTGGTATATCACCGAGTCAAATTACCCACCTTCCCACACACACACACACACACACACACACACACACACACACACACACACACACACATATATATATATATATATATATATATATATATATATATATATATATATATATATATATATATATATATATTTATATATGTGTGTGTGTATATACATCTATGCGTGTGTGCGTATTTAAGTTCATATATAATCTGTGGTAATCATTACGTAATTTCGTAACACCTTAATCAATGAAGAAACTTTGTTGAAGCATCTGCATTCAAACTTGCAATTCACGTTATTGCCTCAAGTCATTTAATTAAGCAATTTTCTTTTCGCTCTGAACTATTTTCTAGTTTCATTCAGGTCATCCATATGTTTTTATTCTGCTGTTAATATCCATTTACTTCGTAACACTGACTCTACCGGGTTCTTCAAGAGTTTCCCTAAATAAATACTGTCTGTCTCCTTAAAATCAATTTTTGTATAATTACGATGGGTCTCTTATTGTGCATATTTTCTGGCACATTGCATGAGTGTGAGTGTGTGTGTGTGTGTGTCAAAATGAAGCTCGCGGATGTTCAATAAGATAAGAAAGGCATTAGCGAAAACACGTTCCATTTTAACTTCTCCGCTAATATGGACTACTTCCTACCAAGTTTGGCTGCAAACTGCATCAAGATGACGGTACATGTTCTCACGTAACAGTAACTTTAATCCTGAAAGCTTCAGCCATACCAGCTGTTCGGTCGTGCTACTGTTCCTTTGAGCTAGAGACGTGGTTTTTTGGGGGTTAGGGGAGCCTAGGTCTAACTGCTGAGACATCAACAGCCAATGACCTGCCCCTTAGCCCGGCTGCTCACGAGCGGAATTTAAGCCCGTAAATCCCGGTGTAAAACAAATATATAATTCTTCCACCAATGGAAATTATTGTTGCAAGTACATTATAGCCCATTGTTGCAGCCAGAGGAATTGTCACCAACGACCGGATCCTGAGATAACGTCGCTTTAGGAGAAAAGGAAATCTCGGCGTCACTTCCGTAATAAACAATACTGAACAATAAATTAAACGCGGATTAAAGAATTTTACTGCGTGAACACATATATAGGGCAGATTTGCTTTGTTATTAATTTTCTATTTGGACGTATATAACTTTCTCCTCTGAATAACAAGTCATCTCATTTGCATTGTTCTTTCTTGATACGGAAGGAGAACTCGAAAGTGCCAGGCGCTCCGTCTTTTCATTATAAACATTTCCCGTGACTTCAGCTGATGAATATAAATCACTTTCATGTTTGTTATCATTAAGCATATCTACTCACAAACACACTCACACACACAAACACACACACACAAGTATGTATATATATATATATATATATATATATATATATATATATATATATATATATATATATATATATATATATATATATATATATATATATGTGTGTGTGTGTGTGTGTGTGTGTGTGTGAGTGTGTGAATGTCTCTGAGAGAAGAGAATTATATATTTATTAAGAATGGAAACTCTCCTTTTCCCCTTTTATTGAAAGTCTCCAATTCATGATATGCAACTTAGTATTCTTGTGATTTTTCAAACAGAAAACTCTTTAGTTCTCATAAAACAAACACACACACATATATATATGTGTGTGTGTGCGTGTTTTAACTAAAGATTTTCTATTAAAAAATCACAAGAATAATCAATTGCATATTATGAACTGGAGAATTTCAATAGAAGGGGAAAGAAAGTTTTCTTAATAAATATCTAATTCTGTTGTCTCAAATAAATACCTAATTCTGTTCTCTCAAATAAATATCTAATTCTGTTCTCTCAAATAAATATCTAATTCTGTTCTCTCAAATAAATATCTAATTCTGTTCTCTCAAATAAATATCTAATTCTGTTCTCTCAAATAAATATCTAATTCTGTTCTCTCAGAGACATGGACCGTTTCAAGCAGCATGCCTAGTTAGTGGAGTTTCTCATCCAGTAAAGATAAATAATCGTTTTGCTGTCAGGAAGTTTAAAGTACATAAATACATGTGGTTTTTGAAATCTCTACTAACCTACGCCGTAAATTTAGTACAGCTGTAAAAACCAACAACAAAACAAAGATTCATTCATAAAATTCCCTTCTCTGGTAATCGATCCCTAAATTTATGAATGAAAGACAAAACAAAGGAAAGAAGGAAAGATGGGATGAAAGACAGGAAAAAGAAAGAAAGAGGGGAAGCAAGAGAGAAAGAAAGCCCCTTGAAGGAAGCAATGAGGTGAGGAAGATGACCTGATAGTAATGAATGATAGTCATTCAGTCACGACTGTAATTGACCTCATACTCGTGATCTAATGACAGTTGTAATCTGCTGCTGTCTCCCTCGACATCCTGTGATCTCTTTCTCCGTTGCTTTTGTTATGACTGACTGTGCTTGCTAGGTTTTACTTCGTGACAATGCTGTCACCTTTTATTGATTTTTTTTTTATTTGTATCTTGTTTGTTTTGGAAAATAACCTCACTGAAGTTTTTTATTGGGGTTTTGGGAATTAGGGGAGCATTTTGTAAGGCAGCTGTTTAATAGTTTTCAAGACATTCTAGATCTACTTTGCGCAGTTAACCTGACAGGCCATCTTAATAGATGACCTATCGACTTTAGATTATTTCACACCCAATGCCCCTCGTTTATATGCATATATATACACGTGTATGTGTATATATATATATATAATATATATATATATATATATATATATATATATATATATATATATATATATATATATATATATATATATACATATGTATAGAGAGAGAGAGAGAGAGAGAGAGAGAGAGAGAGAGAGAGAGAGAGAGAGAGAGAGGAAATGGACACATGAGAACGTGTATAAGGCGTCCTGTGTGGAGGAATATGCTAATGCCCTGGACTCTTCACTTGAAAGACCAGGTTCGCTCCGATGAGTCAGAAATATATATATATATATATATATATATATATATATATATATATATATATATATATATATATATATATATATATATATATATATATATATATACATATATATATATATATGTACACATATATACTGTATGTATATATATTTATATATTTTTATAAATATATATATATATATATATATATATATTATATATATATATATATATATATATATATATATATATATATATATATATATATATATATATATATATATATATATGTTTAGTCGGAGGTATGTACAAAATACTTCTATATCGTTCTTGGGAGGCGACTGGAGTTTATAAACAGATGTATCACTGGCCATTTCCTACTCTTCTAAATAATCCGTCATCCTTTCAAACAAAGTGCAAGAACTTAGAAATGGGAAAAACGAACAAAAAATGAGAGAGAGAGATCGGAATCAACTATTAAGAACACAGCTTTTCAAATAATTGCCCAGGAAATAAGGTTTAATGTGCATAACATAGCCCAAGGCTTGTATTTTCTTTTTATTTAACTTCACATAACAGATTTCACTGCCAGAACATGTCTCGTGTGCCGCGAGCTACTTGATATAGAATTACCTTCCGTTTGAACTTGACCTTATGTTTATGCTTTCATTTCTTTACGTTTGTAATTAAATAGTGAAGGAACTAATTCAAACACCAAGCTGGAGGGGGAGGTGAAATCTAATCTCTCTCTCTCTCTCTCTCTCTCTCTCTCTCTCTCTCTCTCTCTCTCTCATACACATTGCTTTCTTCTTTTTAACCAAAACAAAATGTTCTGTTCCATCGAATACTTTCTGCAGTTTAAAGATTGACTGAAAATTGAGCAAGATTTCTGGAATAATATTGACTCAAGATTTTCCAGCTATTTTTGCGGATGTCTCTTCTGTTTGTGGTCATTGTTCACCACTAATTTCACCTCCTCGATTTATATATTACTAACCTGGATGTAATGGTACATACCAGCTCCATAAATGTGATATATATATATATATATATATATATATATATATATATATATATATATATATATATATATATATATATATATATATATATATATACATAATATAAAATATATATAAATATATAATGTATAATAATTATATTTAATTATATTTAAATATATATATATATATATATATATATATATATATATATGTGTGTGTGTGTGTGTGTGTGTGTGTGTGTGTTCATAATCAATGTACGATAAACTAGTTATGAATGAATTTCAAAAGCCTTGTTCCTTTTCCAGCCACGGTGTGAATAATAGTAAACAAATCGTCATTTGCAGAAGTGCCCGAATATCCAAATTATGGAAACCAGATTTTGGGTTTCTTATCGGTGCTTGATCAAGGGCCACCGATGCCTAACTTGTTCTTTAAAGCCACAAAAGGTACATTTTATCTCCTTTTTATATTACTTTTTTCTTTGGGGAGAAACCGGTACGCCCGGATGGGACGACACCTTTTGGGTTCTAGGGCTTTCAAATCTTTAGTGTAAACAAGATGTAGAAGAGAGATTTTGGGGCTATCTAGACGTTATCATAATTGGTCACTTTATAAAGAGTACAGATTGTTCTTTCCTGCGTACACAAAGAAACACACACGTACGTACACACACACACACAGTATATATATATACTGTATATATATATACACACATACATATGCGTGTGTATGTTAAGTACACATGGAATACATAACCAGATACAAACTGGCATTCTTCTATCTTAAACAAGTATCTTTAAAAATAATACTAAACAGAAACGCATATTTACGTAACATCTATCTGTCTTTATTTTTATCAGTGCCTTCTTTAATTTCTAATGATAATCTGTCAATTCTTACACGGGCCTTGTTGAGGAAGCCTCCTTAATAAAGAGGCATATTTACTATACAAAGAATTGACACAAGTGACAAGTCACCAAGTAAGAGAGGAAGCAGAAGAAAGGAGAGAGAGAGAGAGAGAGAGAGAGAGAAATCTGCCTCAGTCTCATTATGGGATTCCATTACTCTGCGTCATAAAGATGCAAAGAGGACAGCGGCCATCTTGGAAGGAGGCGCCCATCATTGCAACTTTTTACAGGGCCCGTTGCAACTGGATCGGTGTTTTTGGGTGTTGTAGTCTAAGTTCTTTGGTCGTGTCAGTTTCCTAATCAGATATCCAGCCGATCCATAAAGGAGATCGTAAGATTCGAGGAAGAATGCTCTAGTTTCTTTATTTACTCTTTTTGGTATTTTCTTTTTTTCTGAAGCCTAGAACATCCGGCTACTACTAAACTGAACAAAAAGTGTTCTGAAAGTATGCACCTCTTTGCAAATAATTCATAACATCATTTACCTATCTTCAATATTTGCATTAATCCGAAGCTGATCCTAAGAACACTGGCCACATTCCCGTTGGCTCTCCTTATAACTACTGGGTGTTTTTGTTAATTTCCTTTTCCTTAAACTCGGTTTTTAGGGAATCAAAGTTGCTAGACGTAGCTACGAAAAGACCACCAATAAGTCATAAGTAAAATTCCAATAGCCATTGTGATCATATGAGAATTATTTGGCAACTCTCGATACATTGTCTGAGAAAATCTGTTTATCGCGTGAATCCCCAAGCGTATCTCTCTCTCTCTCTCTCTCTCTCTCTCTCTCTCTCTCTCTCTCTCTCTCTCTCTCTGTTCTATATATACTGTATATATGTGTGTGTGTGTAAAATCAACATAAACGGATGATGGGGAAAATATTAATTAAAACAGAAAAATATTTACACAGACAGCAGTTTCGGTGTGATTATCTTACACACAACACCTTGGATATCACCACGCACTGTGATAACGCCAAACAATAATCAAAACATTCATAGCGGTTTTTCTTCTGAGAGCATTTATACAAATAGCTCACAACCAGGAAACAGGAGATACAATTTTAATTTGTATTAACCATTACTATCTACTCCCGCTACGCTTTTAAAGCGTAGTTCTTTAATCTACTCTGAAACAAAGAAGATGGATGAAAATCTCATCTATCCACTTACGCACAAAGTCAGCTTGGAAAACGTTACACGTCTGCAAATAAGGTACTGGTGTTCATGATGTTTTCCCCCTAACGGGAGCGTTTTTCTCAAACGTCTAGAGCAACACACGTTTGACAATCAGGAGTCCCTCACGAAGAACAGAGATAAAAAAATAAATAAGTAAAACCGGTGGGGACTGGCCAGTTAAAGAGCCCGGCATATGTTCGAGCAACCGATCTGCATCCACTAAGGTTGTTTGATCACGTAGATCAAGCTTCGGTAAAATGTTACTTCCTGATGAGGTCTTGAAAGAATGGACGTGTTATTCTCAGCCTGCATAATGTTGTATTTAACTTCCAGCTTCGGTTGTGAGTTTTATTAGATCATTAGATACGCACGCGCTTGCATGCACAAGGCACCTGGTCTTCTTCTCTCCGTTTGCTTTACTGTCTGTCTGCAAGCTTTTGTTATGGACGAAAATACTGCAGATGAACACATTGCGTTGCTTGTTATTATGATTTGGATCATAGGTCTCTGTCTTTATGCTTTATATATATATATATATATATATATATATATATATATATATATATATATATATATATATATATATATATATATACATACATACAAACATACATACATACACACACAAACGTATATGTATATAATATGTATATGTATATATATATGTATATATGTATATATATATATATATATATATGTGTGTGTGTGTATGTATATTCAACTATACACCTCTTCTCATTCGATGGGGTACCTCAAGGTGTTAACCTTTCGGTACTCACCATCTTTTTGAGATCTGTATACCAACACCATGCCTTCCTCACCCTAGCGGCGATGCACCACATTTGACTAATATCCAGCGTCTTAATTGGCAGGTAAAGCCAACGTTGAAGGTATTTATTTTCTAAACAGTTCTCCGAATAAAATTTGCTCCTTTGAGAAAAGATAAAAATTCGGTGAAACATTTCAGTCCAAATAACGGAAGCTATCGACACGCCAATCAGTTACGGTTCTATCTGCAGCAATAAATATTAAGCACACAGCTATGCTACTTTTCCCTCAAGTTTTTTCAACGTATGAAACTGTAACAATGATGTACGTATGCATCTTTCGTGTCAACATGCAGGGATGACAAAAAAATAAAACGCTTTTTCGTGTTCCAACTTCCGGTACAGGATCTGTATGTCGGTGACTGAGCGTATGGGAGCATGTAGCTAGAAGTACTTTGACACATTTTTTTGCTTATAATTTTTGGCCGGATAAAACGCTCTACATACGCTTCGGGGCATTTGTGGAAGCTTCGTTTTTTATTTATTTATCTATTTATTTTATTTTTTATTTTATTTTATTTTATTTTATTTTTTTTTTTGCCCAGTGGGATAGATACCATTTCTTATAATTCGTATTGAATAATCACCTTCATGTCCTCTGTGGTATCCACGGATGCTTCATATATTCTATTGTGTGTGTGTATTTGTCTCTGTGTTTGTGTGTGTGCAAGTTAGAGAGAGAGAGAGAGAGAGAGAGAGAGAGAACCGGTTTTTCTTGGACTTAATGCTCAACTGTTGCTTTATAAATTCTCTAAAATGTCCAAGAGAGCTTTATTAATTTTTCAGCTGCTGCTCTGTAGAAAGAAAAGAGTAAGAAAAACAATGGCGTTAGTCGTAGTAGTATATATATCCGCACTCACGAGAAAGTCTAGTCAAAAATATTAACACTAAGTTTCTATAATCATATCAAATAACCGCTAAGTAAAGAAAAATAATGTAGCCATCACAACAGCAAAACTGGTACTTAACGAAGATACAAACCGAATTTGCTCCTTGTTCGCGATGCCACCTGTCATTACCGGGAGCTTAAATGCCCATAAAAAGGAATCCTTATGGCACTGTAAGTCTTTGTTTCTTTATTACGCGTGTCGGTAATGGGGGCGGAATAGCATCAAATACATAATTTTGTATCGATTTATCTTATCGGAAGGAAGTTTTCCTTAACGCTGCCTTGTAACACTGGATGAAAGTAAGTTTGATTCTCACGCAAAGTGGGAAAATTGAGGGTGGGTGGTTCTGAGCTTATGGTAGCTAGGTGACTAACAAGATCTGTCTGTCTGTCTGTCTGTCTGTCTGTCTGTCTGTCTGTCTGTCTGTCTGTCTGTCTCTCTCTCTCTCTCTATACATCATACATCTATACATCTATACTACATACATACATACATACATACATACATACATATATATATATATATATATATATATATATATTTACATATATAATAGAAATATATATTACACAGAAACTTATAAGATTAGACTCTAACGATAAAACTTACGCATATTAAGCTTTTTATAATGTAAGTACACATCACGGATAGAAAGATGGCTTAGCACTTGTTACATAAAGGAAAGTAAATCAGACGTCTTAAATGTTATCTAAAAGATATTCCCTCGCAAATTATGGTATCAGGTATCTCTTAATCTCTGAATTCGACATAAAGGAGGAAAAGTGACCCTGGTGCTTTTATCTTTCAGAATAGCACTGATCTTCAACTTTGTAAAGGCAAGAAAA
>NC_089754.1:43694770-43702270 GCF_040412425.1 Macrobrachium rosenbergii
ATATATATATATATATATATATATATATTTATATTATGTATATACAAATATATCTATATATACATTTATATATCTCTATATACATACATATATATATATATATATATATATATATATATATATATATATATATATATATATATAGTTAGGGACTAGTCATTATATACTAGTAATGGACAGTGCTACCTAAAAGTGGATGCCCTAGAAATTTCCAATAGCACGAATGTAATTTTTTACGTTTTGATGTTTCTGTAAATATTTCTCATTAATAACGTGTTCTTCTTCACCTGATAGCTGGTAACTATAGCCGGAACCTAATTTTAAAGTAGGCTCGTTGGCTCAAAATTTGGCTGTTTGGTAGGAAATATGTTCGCGAAAAAGAGGTATGAAAACATCCAGTACAACAGGAAATCAAATTTTTGTGAGGTTCCTGAAGACTATTTAGATGATAACTTATTCTACTCAGCATGTCTGCTACCGCTCAGATAACTGAAGAAAAACTATTGCGCAGCTAATAAAATTTCGACTTTTGCCTATTAAAGAACCGAGCATGTAATGACGTAACTACCACATTTTTCATTCCACGCCGACGTTGAGGCTTCTTAAATGATAAGCATTCGCCACATATTATGCCATTACACCAGGACATGCCTTGAGGACGAAGACTCATATTGCAATAATGCTTTAATTTCAGTCATCAGATGGAAATATCATCTATCCAACAGTGCGACTTTCGGGGCCGTGCGTAATAGGAGGTGATTTTCTACCCGAGTGACAATTTGGCGTGTGACTTCGCCTCCTAACTCAGGGTTTCAAGTGTATGAGATTCCTCTGCTCCGGAGAAGATTAGAGTATCTCTGTCCCTCCAAAGGTTTCCCGAAGGACACCAGAAGGTCAGCCCTCCTCTCTATCTGAAGGTTTTGCATTCCTCAAGCGCAAATGATCTGTGCATAATGAGGCAATTCCAGGTTTCCCTCATTTATTTTACTGTAACGGCACATAGATGGCGCCACTTCCCTGCCATTTTTTGCCGTTAGCATCTCTTATGGGAAATTACTTACGTTCCACGTTCAGGCACCCCCTCTCTCTCTCTCTCTCTCTCTCTCTCTCTCTCTCTCTCTCTCTCTCTCTCTCTCTCTCTCTCTCTCTCTCATGTATGTATTCAATGAGCGTCAAGAAGCATTAGATACACCATCATTTACTGCCCATTAGGAATGTTAACAATACCTCATTATCGACATTTACGCTAAAATTATGAGAGAGTCTATATGCCATGTATATTATGCATGTATGCATATAATTAAGGGAACAATATTACCCAAGACTGAATTTACACAATTCCCCTTGAAGGTCGCTGGTGATGATTAGTACTATCCTGCATTGCTGAATAATTTAAATACAGAGAATCTAAATACAGGAAATTTAAATACAGAGAATTTAAACACATGGAATTTAAATACACGATGAACTTCAGTGACAGAATTACAACGAGTATCTGACAAAGTATTAAGATTCGTTTATGCCAATATAGATTACAAGCATTTTTGCTACATACTACATAACGTCAGGTGCCACCATCTTTAAATATCACCTCGTTAGCACCGAGACATTTGTTCGAATTATGGGCGAGGGCGGAGTGATTTGGCCACTCCCATTAAAACCTCATGGTGTGAATTATATAACCGGCAGTTGGACGCATGTACTGGGTCGCACCTGGACAGAGAAGAGCGTAGGGTTAGGAATTCCTTCATAATTATTATGACCATACGGAGCTACATTTTCGAAGGCGACAAGACACAGCTAATTAAGACGGGGTTTTCATGACAAGGGCCACCCTCGATCCAGCAGCTAAGATATAAATTTGGCAGTAACTATCGTCTAAATTTCTCCCTGGAGAAATTTTTGTCTGTATATATGTATGTATATATATATATATATATATATATATATATATATATATATATATATATATATATATATATATATATATATATATACATATACATATATATATATATATATATATGCATATATAATACATTTAGATATAAATATAACATATGTATATATATATATATATATATATATATATATATATATATATATATATATATATATATATATATATAGTATATGTATATACTGTATATATATATATATATATATATATATATATATATATATATATATAGTATAGCGTATATACTGTGTGTGTGTGTATATATATATATATATATATATATATACATATACATGGTGCAAGCATGTATAATTCGACATACCTCTATTTTTGTTTCTTTCTCATTATATATATATATATATATATATATATATATATATATATATATATTATATATACATATACATATGCAAGCATGTATAATTATATACCTCTATTTCTGTTTCTTTCTCATTACATATATATATATATATATATATATATATATATATATATATATATATATATATATATATATATATGAAAAAGAAACAGAAATAGAGGTGTGTCGAATTATAGATGCTTGCGCCACCTCTGTGATGACCCTTTCCCAACATTGCGGAGGGTCTCACAGACAGACGGTCGTGAATCTGATATAACGGTCAGCAGTCATGATAGTGAAGCGACGGGGGTACATGATCTCTTCCTCCTCATTTGTATACACATGTCCGTTGGGCCGTGGAGCAATCTACGTGTTGCGAGTGTAATTTTCCTTTTCACTAAAGTCACGTGTAAACACTGGAGCGAACGGTTGCGCAGCAGCTGATGGGTGGCGCGCATGCTCTTTGTGGAAAGGGAGAAGATAGAGAAAACCTAGGAGAAAAGCGAAATGAACGGAAAGAAAAAGTCAAAAAACGTGTTATGTTGCGTTCAGAATATAAGCCTGGCTGTATATATTAAAATGCGGTTTGTAGGTAACATTCTATTCCTGTTTTATAAATGATTTTAACAACTCAAAGACTTTTATCTATAGCAATATAAAGCAATGAAAAGCGTGTTTTGTGTCGTCTCTATTCACATACATAAGTAATGACAGAATGCCGATGTTAGAAACACAAAGTAACAAACACACCAAGTTTTACACTGAACTTGGATATACTAAATAATAACTATAAAAAACTGAACTGATGAACTTGATAAACTGGGATCTATGTATAGTAGCCTATTGGTATGTGCGTGAAGGACAAACTGGCCAATAATAATTACGAGTATGTCAAAGTGATGCTTTCTCTCTTTTTCTTTTACTGAGGACAACCTTTGTTGTAGCATATGTCAAGTAGTTTACCATCACTGAACTGTAGTCAGTGACATTAATAAGAATAATAACTCGGAACTAAAGTTCTGGTTTCGTGATCATCACCGTAAATGACGATGGAACAGATATTTTGTTTGTGCTTGCTTCACTTTCTACTCAAGATATTCAAGCACCGAAAGTTTTTTTTTTTTTAAGTAAATTAACTGTGTAAATAACTGTGTTCCTCTGTACATTAGCGTCGTTTGCTTGTAGCGAATTTTTTTCATTTACTGTATTTCATGCTGACTTCATTATTATTATTACTGTTGTTGTTGCTTCACAAAAATGAAAGTTGGTTTCTTGTGCATTTTACCACATACCTGAAAGTAAAAGTGTAACGGCTCTCGTTGAAAAGATGCATTACCTCAGCTTGTTATACAAATTTCAAAATTAAGTGTAATTCTTCACCAGACTTTAAAACTGAATTTGTATTAATTGCACCGTATAACGTCGTCATGCTTGTAAGCGCTATTTTTGCAAAAGTCAAATCATTCGTCAACAACGTTATATTTGACTGAAAAATCAGCAAAATAATAGCAAAACATTTGAAAAACATTTCACAGTGACCAGGACTACAGTAGCCGAAATATATATTGACTGTTTTTCTAGTTTCCTTGCGGGCTCTCCAATCCACCTAAGGTTTTCAGGCTACTTTAAGAAGATATTGATGCCATTTTCACTACGGGATTTCTCAAGTTTCAGTCGTTTAAATAGTTCCCACCATTTTGACCGAATCGGCAATGCGTCTTCATTTTTAAAAAGCTGTTCATTTGTTTACGAAATTCGTCACGATTATTCTCTTGCGTACGAATAAGAAACGAAGGAAACTTGCTCCGCAAAGGCGTCTGTTGACATTTGAAGCTTCATGCTCTGAAAAGACGCCCCTGCCATTTCAGTGATTGCCGGAGTCATTTTCTCCGTCGCTCTAATGGCACGACACCGTTTGATTTTCCGACAAAGGCGGTGTTCTTATACTTAACGAAAGAACTCTAGACTTATTGGTAAACAGTTTTGAGGAAAACACGGGCGGAATGATTGATGTCGGTTCACTTTTGTGAATGTGTGCGTAACTGTATGTCTGATGTATGCCTGTGCGCGCGCGATTTCCTTTCACTGACTTGGCATTTGCATAAGCTAAGTATACCTCTGTTACGACTTTGCAAAGTATTCAGTTGTATAAGAAGAAATTAATCACGTTCCAAGCAACATTTACGTCTGACAAAAGTTATCATTCATGGTTGCTCACATGAGTGATAGATATTGTGAGCCTGTATGGAAAATCTCGCTTGGATAGGAGCGTCTGTTTGTCGTTTCTATGCTTGTTGCTTTGGCGTTCTGGATCATTTCTTGCCACTGAATATTCGTAATTTCTAAATCCGGCGAAAAGTAAACGTAAAAAAGTGCGTACAGCTGAAATCGTAACTATACAATGTTACAAGTGGCTGCTACACCCTTTTCCAGTCTCAAAAAGCAAAAGTGAAAAGAGAAGATGAATAAAGCCGGGAACACGTCATCCTTTTCCATTTCTAGAGCTGTTCTGAAGAATCCCAGATATTTTAGTGCCGACGTGTAATGGATGGAAAGGAAAACGGGCACTGCTTTCCGTCAAATGGGTCTTTGGCGACCGCCATGACATTTCAGAAGCGGAAAATGCTCAGTGAAAGTTTTCATTTTCGTCTCCTTCTTTCCTCTTTTCGTGTGACGTCACAAAATGTTTACGACGACATAATCGTATCTGCTGTATACCAAACAACTCGAGACTCATCCAGTTTTTTTTTTTTTAGCTTCCATTTACTCCTGTCATTAAAGGTTAAATTTATTTCATTACCAATAAGTCGGTATTGGAAAAGGTTAACTTGAACTGGAAAAATGTTTAGACAGATGAATTAGTAATTTGTATTCTTAGTAAAAAGCAAAACAGTGGAGAGTTTTAGCTGACAAATTCTCAGTAATGCCTGATCTTTTTGTCTAGTTTTAGCTCTAAATTTTCTGACAACTACGGCTAAATGAAGTCTCTGCTCACTACTGTCATAGAAGCTGGTTTTGTCCTATATAAAAATAAGCTTTTAAATAGAATTGAAAGCTAAAATCGATATTCATCATAAATCACCATAGAAAATAAATTCAATGGTTTCAAAATGAAGTTCACCCCCTTATCTCATAAGTGAAGTTTAATCTGCCTCATATAAAGAGGCTGAATATAATTATGATTACGGATTGACAAAAGAACATGAAACAAAATTCCACTCTCTGGAAGTGTACTGCCCGAATGGATGCTCCAACTCACGGACTTTTGAGTCCATAAATTCCACATAGTATCTCGTTGGCAACGACAGCGAGAGTGTGGCGCCCGCACATGATCAAGAAGCTTTCTAGAGCACCGGCCAAAATAATATTTACAAAGCAAGTAGCGCCCTTTAAACAAATAAGACTCGTGCATTATTTTGAAGGGAATTTGTTTCTGGAGCATTAAAACGTGCCAAGTAGTTTCCACACAAGGTTAAGCGAAACTGAGAACAAATTTCTTAAAGAGGGCTGTGAAGGAAAGGAAGGGACTATTAGGATGAGGCCACGCCTATACTGTAAGCAGAAGTCAAATAAGAGGTTTAAATGTTGAGCCAGTGGCTATCACGACCAACCGTAGGGTCCATAATTAGGAACTTATAGTACGCCAAGGCTACTTAATCACCTAACTTTTTGTTATGGATACTGCAGCACCAGTTTCATAAAATTTCATATTTAAAAGAGAGATCTGGCCAGCTAAGGTTATATATGGCTGACAGGTTAATATATGTGTAATTTATCAAATAACTGAGACAAATTCTCGTTTTTACTACCGTGCATTTAGCATATATATGTATATATAAAATCACATCCGCAGCTACTGCTCAAATCACACCTAAGGGTTCATAATATATAATATATATATATATATATATATATATATATATATATATATATATATATATATATATATATATATATATATATATATATGTATATGTGCGTGTGAAAGTGTTGCGTGGATATATGGCCACTCATTATAAAAACCAAGAGTGCTGGTATCCCCAGTACAATTCCTTTCCCTATTGCCAACGCAACTCTGACGTCTTATTAGCGAATGAAGCTTAGAATTAAGTTAGCCTTATATGTATACGAGGCCCATTACAATTAAGTGAGACATCACCATTGATGCCTTTTGGAGTTACTTCACCCGTAGAGTCTGTTGCTCGTGACTGAACAGCGTACCCGCTGGAGGTTATTTATTTTTAATAATATAAAGGGACTTTCACCGGCTATTTTCGATGCGCCCCGGCCTCCAGCTACGAAATTCTCAGGTGAGAACCTGGCGGGGCGGTGGAAGGGGGTGGGGCGCTGAGAAGTGCGCCCACTTTTTTTTTATCCTTTTGTAATAATCTGCTAATTAGGAGAATTGCACTTACTAGAATACACGAGCAGTGATATTGTTTTTATTACTTTTATTTATAAGATCGTATTTGACTTTTAATTTGTTCATTTCACTTCTCCTGTCTTCGATTTTCTGTCTGTGTTATGCATAAGAATGTTTATTTATTATTATTATTATTATTATTATTATTATTATTATTATTATTATTATTATTATTCTGTTGCCTCTTGATCATGTTGCTTACTGCTTGACGCCAGAGAGAAAAAAAAAAGCGAAATCATACATTGCATGGAAGTAACCGCACTTCCATAAAGGCACTTATCCGAGTCTCCTCTCCATTGCATTCCATAACTGATAAATTACCGTTCCGCACTTTCTGTGAGTGTTCCAGACACTAGACAGACACCTCTTTCTTTAAACGCGATTAACGTTTCTCAGCTCATCATTTATACAAATCGGAACGCAGAAAACTCCAAAAGAAAACCCATCACGACCTGGACGCGTTTCGGTTCCTAATCATCATGCTAAAACTAAAAGGCACCTACGTGGGTACCGGTCAAAAAAAAAAAAGTTTTCTTAGCGTTGTTTAATAACTGCTCTCGTCTCCTCTGACATAAACGTGACTGCTATTGTAAATAACGAGTCGACCCGCGGCTACGGTGTGAAATGAGGAACTTTCACTGTTAATTAGTTTGAGATAGTTCATTGGCTAAATACCAAAGACGCTGTCCCGAAGGTACAGTTGAAAGTGAAGAGAAAATGTGTCTTAATGATTACAGATATAACGCACTGGTGGTT